>NC_133659.1:253876599-253960126 GCF_037893015.1 Macrotis lagotis
AGAAAGGAGTTGATTGGGGGGGGGGGGAATCTTTGCATCAAATATTTTGGAGAAGAGTCTGATATTCAAGATATATAGAGAACTAACTAAAATATGTATAAATGACATGTAAAATATGAATCTCATAGGATCATAGATTTGGAGGTAGAAGGGGCCTGATTTTATAGCTAAGTAAACCATTTAACCTTAGAACTTAACTGACCTTCCCAGGGTTATACAGGTATTCAGTTTTAAGGTAAGACTTGAACTCAAATCTTCCTAATTCCAAATCCAACATATCCATGCTACCTCTCTAACAGCCTACTGAGACAGAAGAAATGCAAACTATTAACAATTACATTGGGGTGGCTAGGTGGTGCAGTGGATAAAGCACTGGCCCTGGAGTCAGGAGGACCTGAACTCAAAATATGGCCTCAGACATTTAATAATTACCTAGCCATGTGGCCTTGGGCAAGCCACTTAACCCCGTTTGCCCTGGCAAAAAAAACCCTAAAAAAAACAAAAAAAAACAAGTCTTATAAAAAAAAATTACATGGAAGTCTGAATCATTAACAATTTTTTTTAGCTTTTTTTTTTTTTTAGTTTTTGTGAGGCAATGGGGTTAAGCGGCTTGCCCAAGACCACACGGCTAGGTGATTATTAAGTGTCTGAGACTGCATTTGAACTCAGGTACTCCTGACTCCAGAGCTAGTGCTCTTTCCACTGTGCCACCTAGCTGCCCCTCTGAATCACTAATAATAAGAGAAATACAATTGAAAACTATTCTGAGAATTCATTGACAAAGACAATGAAAGATGGAAATAATAAATATTGGAAGCACTGTGGAAAGACAGGTACATAATAGAGTACACTTTCATGAAATTATGGAATTAGTTTGATTCTGAAGTAATTTAAAATAGTGACAAAAATTGCTCCTAAAATGTTCCTATTCTTTGACCTAAAAATAAAAACAATGATAAAAGCTGTCAAAAAGTAGAATGGACTTCCTCCAGAGTAAATGTTTTCTATCTTTGGTGAAATTGGAAGCTGGCTAGACATTTGCTGGAGATAGGGATCCTAATTCCAGTATAGTTCTGGGCTAAATCGCCTTTAAGATTCATTCCAATTCTGAAACTACGTGATTTTTTATTTTTGCAGAGCACAAAGTATGCAATTATCATGATCATTTATAGAAGTTTTCAAGGAAGTAACAAGGTGTATTAGGAAGAATCTACCTGTTTTGGATATGACCTTGGACTCTGTGTCTATTTCCGACATTGTCAAATGAGCAGAATAATCCCACCTCTTTTAACCTTCCACAGTGGCTGTGAGGATCAGAGGATTTATTGCTAGAAGGTGGCTTACCTAAATATCATTTAACCATCATTTGATAGGTAAATGAAGTCCAGAAAGGTCAGGTGATTTTCCCTAGAGTGGCACAAATTAAAAAAAAATCGTCTGAATTTGATGGCATATCTTTTGCCTTAAAATCCAATAGTTTTTGTTTTGTTTTGTTTTTGTTAGGTTTTTGCAAGGCAAACAGGGTTAAGTGGCTTGCCCAAGGCCACATGGCTAGGTAATTATTAAGTGTCTGAGACTGGATTTGAACCCAGGTACTCCTGACTCCAGGACTGGTGCTTTATCCACTGAACCACCTAGCCACCCCAAAATCCAATAGTTTTTTTAAAGTGTTTTAGAAGTACTGTAAAATACCATAATTATTTGAAATACTCTTGAAAAATAAAAATGACAAAGATCTGATCTCAATTATAATTTAGACCATGTTACACCTCTCTGAGCCTATTTTAGGCCTCCCTGAGCTGGGTAAGTAAGAAAACCAAGAAAAGGCTTCAAAATACTTTATAGATAAGTAGTAAAAGATATCAACTCTGTTTTGAAGAAGCAGTCCAAATGATCAACATTAGAATGAAAAAATACTCTAAATCACTACTATGCCAAATCATTAAAATAACTCTGATATTCCATTTCTCAGCTAGCAAATAGACAAAAATGATTATTTCAGTAAATTTAAAGGGTAAGGTAACTATCAATATATTATTGGTGGAATTGTAAAGTGGTTCAACATATCTCTTTATTTATTTATTTTTCTTTTGCAGGGCAATGGGGTTAAGTGATTTGCCCAAGGTCATACAGTTAAATGTTAAGTGTCTGAAGCTACATTTGAACTCAGGTCCTCTTGACTCCATGTGTTCTATCCACTGTGCCACCTAGCTGCCCCTTCAACCTTCCTAGAAAACAATTTTTGAGAAAAGTGACTAAACAGCTAGTCAACAACCTAATAATCCATCTATTGGCCATATATCCCAAAGGAGATCAAATTATACTAAGGAAAAAAAAGCATTAGATAATCTAATATTAATTATACTAGTCTTTGTGGTAACCAAAAACTAGAAAAATGGGATCCCATCAATTGGGCTACAGATGATCGAATTGTGGTATATGAATTGAATGGAATATTAATATATCATAAAAGGTATGATAAACATAAGAAATCTAGAGAATGAATGACTGAAAAGGCATAGAGTAAGGTGTAGTGTACTATATACTGTATATTATACCAAGTGTTAGAGATACAAATGGAAAAATCAATACAACCTCTGTCTTCAAAGAGCTTCCATTCCATCAAATATGGCCTCAGAAACTTAATAATTACCTAGCTATGTGACCTTGAGCAAGTCATTTTAACCCCATTGCCTTGCCCCAACCCCAAAAAAGTTTCCACTCCAAAAGGGAAGGACAACATTCACAGGGGAGTCAAGAAGGGGGTGTTTTGCCTAGGAAAACTACAAGGATAGGGACAGGAATCATAGGGCAGTTGCTTGATACATCCTTTTGAAGAATTGCATTTTTAATATAGGGAAAGCTAGATGGTACAGTGGATATACTGTACAGTGCATATACTCTTCCTGAGTTCAAATCTGGCCTCAGTCATTTACTAGTTTTGTGACCCTGAGAAAGCCACTTAGCTCCGTTTCCCTCAATTCTTTATTTGAAAACTGATCTGGAGAAGGTAATGGCAAATCACTCTAGTTTGTAAAGAAAACTTCAAATGTAATCACCAAAAATCTGAAACAACTGGACAAAATTATTAATTTGATTATTATTCTTAGAGGTATAGAGTTGGAGGTGGCATGGAAGAGGGGTTATGTAGAGTAAATGGCAAGAAAATGTCCTAGGAGAAGGCATATTTTCCAGGGTTCTGACAAGATGTATTGAATGTTCATCAATGTTTCCCAGGTCTCAGTTTGACTAGGCAACATCCATTCAGTGATTAAGGCTAGGTAAGAAATGAGGTGAAGAATAGTCTCTTTTATCTAATCAAAAAAATTATAATAATCTGGAAGGGGAAGATCCTCAGGGTTTCTGACCCAAAATAGCAATAATTGCTATTTATATTTGCTCTGAACCATCAGGCCCAGAGACCTGTAAGTAGTTCAAGCTTCCCACTTTGGACCCAACTGACCAGTTTCAGTTGAGCCATTGGGCTTCTTCCTTCTTCCTTTCTTCTCTCCTTTTCCTCTGACCACATAGGATATCCTATCCTTACTTGTGAGTGCTCTGCCCAAAGGAATATAAATTTTTATCACTGAAACCTCATAAGAGATCTTGGAGTTTACTAACTAGATTTCTTTTTTAAGGACCTTGCCTTAAACCCAAATCACTCTGACACTCGTTGATTGGACAACAGTAGGTTCCAGGCTAATTTGTTCATAATGGTAAGTTCAATGTGTGAAGGGAGAGGAAATGAAAGGCTCCCCAAATTGCCAAAGCGAGTAATATTATGAAATATCAGATTTTTGTAAAATCTATTTTAACAATGGAGAGAAGAAAGTAGAAAAAAACTTGAAAATTGGTCAAACCTTATAGACTGGAATATGATCAGAAAACCCAGATTTCCTGAGGTCCTAAAGTCTTCTTTATAGAACAAATGATGTTTCTACCAAGATAGCTGAAAGTTTCAAGTCAGATAGTTTCCTGTCCATTTGGAAAGCCTAAAAACCAAGAGACTCAAAATTGGGCATATCAGTTCTTTGGGAATGTAAGCAATTTTAAACAATGTGTTGATTTGTTTTGCTTGACCATACTTATTATAAGGCAGAGTTTTATTGAGTAGGAGGAGATGGTCTTTGGAAGTGAAAGAAATGTTTGAAAAAAAAGAAAGAAAAGGCAAAAAAGAAATAAAAGAAAATAGAGGGATGTAAACATTCCAGTAAAATGACTTCCTTTAAAGACATGAACTGTTTTATTTTTGCTTTTTTTAATCACCAAAGGCCTGTTGAACATTTTCAAGTAGATATCTGGTGACACCTCAAACTCAATGCAACAACTTCCCATGCTCTGAATTTTTCCATTATTGCTGAGGGCACCACCATCTTATTCAGGTACACAACTTGATTATTCAGGTTCAGGTCATAATTCTTCATTTTCCCTCAACCTATACAACTAAGTTGCCAAATCTTGTTATTTCTATCTTTAAACATCTATTGTATACTCATCTTCACTCACATAGCTACAACCCTAGTCTAGGTCCTCATTGCTTATCAGGAAAATTGAAATAGATGCCTAATTGGTCTCTCTGTACAGACAGGACAGATAGAAGATGATGTTGGGGGAGAAGGCTAGAGAGATTAGGAAATGTTTCAAGCAAGTGAAAGGGCTAAATCTTGAAGGATGCCAAGAGATGAAGGAGTAATTAATATATTCCAGGGATGGGATACAGATAGATATATTTTGTCAATGTCCATATATGCATGTATTCCCCACCTGAAGCAGTCATCTTTGTACCATTTTCACCTGCACAGTGACTTACACATTGGAGGATCAGAGAATTGTAGATCTGGTCTGGAGGAAACTGAGAGGCCATCTAGTCCAACCTGTTCACTTCACAGATTTAGCTGAAAGTAGGAGGGAAAGGCCCAAGGTCATTAGGGGTGAAGCAGCAATGCCTCTTTTTCATTAATAAAGCAATATCAGTTTCTGATGTTTAAGTATTTGATGATACCAAGGACATCTGATATGGAAAACTTTCTTTTCTGTTTCTTCCGTGACTATTAATGCTTATTGGTGGTATTGATAGAAATAGCAGAGCTTCTTCTCCACTCTGGGGATTTGATGGGCAATTCAGTTCTTAGGACATTGGGGAGCAAAGCTGGTAGAAGCTTAAAACTCTACTTTTGGTTCCCATGAAGGATTTGGTATTTTGGGGGTCCATCAGGTAATAGAAATGCATTAGAATATCAACTCCAGGGGCAGCTAGGTGGCACAGTGAATAGAGTGCTGGTCCTGGAGTCAGGAGGACCTGAGTTCAAATACAACCTCAGACACTTAATACCTAGCTGTGTAGCCTTGGGGAAGCCACTTAACCCCAGGGTCTTGAAAAAAAATAGAACATCAACTCCAGTGATGTCATTAATTAAATTTGAAAGAAGGACCCAATTTCAACTAGGATAATACTCTTAAATCATTTCATTGAAGAAGTCTCCTCTTAATCCAGGTGTTTCATAGGAGAGAAAAAGGAAAAGGTTGGGGATCAGTAGTGGTATATTCTGCCTTTAGCCTCAGGGAAAATCACTATTACTTGGCTCTCTCCAGAGTTAGTTGGCATGTAGGTGGGGATGGGGGAGTGGAAGTGTTCCCATTGGCTTTAATGGGAGGGAACCATTACCCCCTCCCCACAGCCCCACCCTCTGGAAATCCTGCATTCTTTTGGCACCAACTGATACTATCTTTATTCACAAGCCAATACTTGTAGGACTGAAGCCTGGAATGCCTTGGAGTTCCTTGTCTAGGCAGTAGCCCAGTACTAAGGGAAGGTCTATTCTCCCTTTTCCAGGATATTTAGCACTCTTCTCCACCCCTCAAAGTCCCCAAGAGTACACTACCTGGAGACTTTGCAGCTTCCTTCCCCACTCCCTGGCCTCAGCTGGAAGGCCAGCTCTAAGCTCCACCCAGGCGTTGGTGGGAAGAGTGTCGGTGGGCAGATAAGATCTCAGGTGGGGCAGGGAGTGGTTCCACTGGGACTAGAAGAGCTGGCATTCCCACCACAGCCTTCTTGGTGGCTCACTCTGAAAGGGTGGGGAACAGTCAGGTACAGACAAGAGGACACCAGACTCTTGATCTTCTTAGCCTCCATTCCTGGGAATGAACTTGGTAAATGGATTCTCCTTAAAGGGAGTTTCTTAAGGAGGGCAACAAAGATGGCAAGGTTCAATCGATCAATCACTCAACATTTATTAATGCTAGGCACTGCACTAAGAGCTATGGATACTAAAAAAGGACAAAAGGCAGTTCCTACCCTCAAGGAGTTTACAATCTAAGAGGGCAGACCACAGGTAAACAAATATTTACAAAGCAAGTTATATATAAGATAAATAGCAAAAGAAGTATTAAGAATTAAAGAATGGGGGCAGCTAGGTGGTGCAGTGGATAGAGCACCAGCCCTGGAATCAGGAGGACCTGAGTTCAAATCCGACCTCAAACACTTAATTGCCTACCTGTATGACCTTGGGCAAGTCACTTAGCCCCATTGCCTTAAATTTAAAAAAAAAATTAAGGAATCAAGGATTAAGAAGAATGAAATTAAGAGGGGATAAGGAAGGTTTGATATAGAAGGTGGGATTTTAGGTGAGTCTTAAAGGTCAGTGGAAGACGGGTGGCCTCCAGGATGCAGAAGGGGAAGGAGTTTGTCACAGTGGCGTATTAACAAAATTGTTGCCTCTACTTCCATTCCATCTCTTCTAAATCCTTCGTAATCTGACTTCACTCAACTGAAACTGCTCTTTTCAAAGTTATCAAAGATCTTTTAATTGCCAAATCTAATGGCTTATTTTTATCCTTCTTGACCTCTGTATACCTTTAACATCAGTTACTGCCTTCTCCCGTAAGCTCCCTGCATTCTAGAAAGATCCTATAGCTCCCATAATTCATCATCCATTTTGATCATCATCCAATTTAATTACTGATGTTAAATTTCAGTTATTTTAATTTACATTTATTTTATCACTTTTCTCCTGGACTGCCATATCTTTCCCCACTCCAATCCATTCTCTAAACAACTGCAAAAATGATTTTCCTATATTGAAGGTCTGACCCCAACATTCCCTACTCAATAAACTGCAATGAATAAAACAATAGGATAAAATAGAAATTCCTGTCATTGAGAGTCCTTCACTCCTTTCTTTCCTGTCTTTCTACTTGTTTGTTCCCCTACACAAGGTCTCCAGTTCTGCCACTTGGGGTTCTTCATGCAAGATAGTTTCTTTTATTTCTGTCTTTCTTATTAGCTGTCCCCCAACCCTGGAACAGAATCCCTTTGCGCTCTCTTGAAATCCCTCATTTCCTTCAAGTCTGCAAATTTTACAGCAAGTCTTTCCTGAACCTGTCAAGTAACTAGTGCCCTCTCTTCCAAAACTATCTTCTATTCATTCTGAATGAACTTATAAACATATTGTCTCCCCAGTAAGAACAATTTCACTTTTATCTTTCATTTCTGGTACAAAACCAATGCTTACTATATAGGAGGGGTTTAATCCATGCTTACTGATTGAATGTTAGATTGTAGATAACACCCAATAGAGCCCTCAGCCTCTAAGAAACATAACCTACTTGGTGTCCTGGAATCCTGGAAGCCTGCCTTGATCCTCTAAACTTCAGATATGGGCTTGACTTGACAGTGAGGGAGATTAACTTCAAGCAGATGGAAAGGTGAAGGACCCTAAGGGAATTCTTGACCTCACTGATTTGTTCTTTAGAGTCATTAAGCAGTGTTTTTCCCCCTTCAGGACCTGGGGAGATTCTACTGCCCTGTGTCTGGATTAGCCTCCTACAAGAAAATCTATATTTACCAATCACTATTAAGATTGGATAGGCTAGAAGGGAGGGTAAGAAAACTCAAATCAACATTCAGCTCAAAGAGTTTATTTTAAAACAGGTTCTTTTTGTCTTGATGAGAAGGAATACAGGGGCCCTTTTCAGCACTCTGATTTTCAAGTCTATTTCACCCCTCTACTCCTCCCTTGCCAAGAGCATTTGGCAGGGAAAGTCATCCCAATACAACCCATGCTGCCAAAGAGATGACAATTCAGGGGCAAAAGTGATATATATATATATATATATATATATATACACACACACACATATATATATATACATATACACACACACAGACACACACATACACCCCCTGGGGGTGGGATTCAAGAGTTCAGGCTGTCCCCAGATCTGGGTCAGAGTTCAGGGGCATAAGGCTCCCCAGCAGGTGGTGGCACCCTCAGCTCAGCATCATGCCTCACAACGGTAAAAAGGCCCACCACAGCGAGGAGGGCCATGACCATGACAGCGGAACAGATACTGAACATGTTCTGAGTTCCTGTTTTTCGATCACTGTCATGAAGGACCAGGAGCCCTAAGCAGGCCAGCAGGTGCAAGGGGACCCGGAACCAGTTAAGTACTCCTGCCTGTTCCATCTCAGGGATGACTTTTCTTCGCAGAAAGCTCATACTGGGAAAGTACAAACCACAGGCCAGCTCTATGAGCAGGAAGGCAACAAAGGACTCCACTGGGCTCTCTTGGCCTGGACTAGTGGAAAAAGACAACATGAAGAGGGAAAAGACCACGATGAGGACAGCTAGGGAAAGCAAGTGCATGGGCTGGAGGTGATACCTCTTGGAGGTAGCTATCCGATATAGGGAAGAGCCTAGCAGGCTGGCGGACATAAAACTGGAGAAGACGATGCCTAGTGGTGCTCCGTGAGGATCTAAGACAGGTGTCCAGAGGAAGATAAAGATGAACACAACACTTTCAAACAGGGCTTGAATGGTCCCTAGCAGCAGCACCCGGCGGTCTGACAGGAGGCATCGAAGACCCCCTCCGCAGGTCCTCAAGAAGGCTCGCTGCCGGTCATAGTTCTCTCCCCAGTTACAGAGGGCCAAGATGCCAGCCAGAGCTAGGAGAGGGATGGCAGCCACAAAAGGAGCTACGGGTCCAAGCCCTAGCCAGCTGGCCACCACTTCAGCTGCCACACCGGCCGCGACGGCCAGCGCGTGGTTCCAAAAAGCAGCACGGGCAAAGGTGGCCGGGATCCACTCGGGTGGGAAATCGTGCCGCGCAACATGTTCGTGGATGTACCATGACTCGAAAGCTGAAAAGAGCAGGGCCGTGGAGAGCCCCCCTAAAGCCCGGCCCACGAGGAGGATGAAGTAGTCCTGGGAGAGCTTGGTCAAGCAGCACAGGGAGTAGGTGAGGGAGAAGAGGACGCAAGACTTCTTCCGGCCCAGCCAGTCCACCAGGGAGGAGGCCACCAGGCCGAAGAGGACGGTGGAGGCCAAGCCGCAGACGTAGAGGATGGCGATCTGGCTCTCCAAGAAGTGGTAGTGTTGGTAGAGCTTATAGAGGTAGGGGGCCTGGAGCCAGTCCGCCGCCAGGGCCAGGAAGTAGACCTGGTAGAAGTCGAGCTGGAAGCGGAGGAAGGAAGGGTTGCAGCAGGCCCTGCTGGGCGGCTTGGCCCGGCATCCCGACAGCTCCAGCCCCAGGCAGGCGGCCAGCAGCAGGGCCAGGGCGAGGGAGGCCGGCAGCAGCATGGCGGGCCCCGGGCGGACCTAGGGAAGAGGCGCGGAGGTAAGGGGCGGGCCCCCTGGGCCCGGGCCGCAGGGGCCAGTCCGGCGGCTGCCCCGGCTCTGGGGATGCTTGGAGGCGGGGGTGGGGGTGGGGCGCGTCGGGCCCCGTCCCCGAGCCCCGGGGCTCCGCGGGGCGGCTGCTCTCCCGGGCAGGCCCACGGCCGCCTCCCTCCCCCCCCCCCCCCGCGAGCGCGGCGCTCCCGCCCCGGCTCTCACCTGCGGCCGCGGTCTGCGGGGACGCTGCGGCGGCGTCCGGCTCCCACCCGCCCCTCGCTCCGCTTCCGGGAGCCCGGCTGGCCTGAGGCCGGCGTGGGCCCCGCCATGACAGCCCCGTCACGTGACGAGGCCCCGCTCCGGGGGCGGGGCCTCCGCCCTCCCCCCGCCCTCCTTCCTTCCTGCCCTCGGCTCCCCTGGGCCCCACCCCTGGCACGCACCCGGGCGCCGGACGGGAGGGCGGCGGGGGGCCCGGGCTCGCCTGGGCCGGGCCGAGCGGCTGCCTCTGCTCCCTGCGGGCCCCGAGGCGGAGAGGCCGAAACGCTGCATCCTCGAGGCCGGAGACCTGGGTCGGAGAGAGCCCGGGCTTGGCCGCCGCCTTCCCCCCGCCCCCTCCCTGGCCCTCTCCGCCGCTCCTCCCCTTCTCCCCTTCCCTTCCTCCTCCTCCCTTTCCTTCCTCCTTCTTCCCTCTCCCTCCCCCTCCTCCTCCTTCCTCATCTTCCCTCACTCCTAACTCTTCCTTCCTCCTTCCCTCCCCCTCCCCCTCCTCCTCCTTCCTCCTTCCTCATCTTCCCTCACTCCTAACTCTTCCTTCCTCCTTCCCCCCCCCTCCCCTTCCCCCTCCTTCCTCATCTTCCCTCACTCCTAACTCTTCCTTCCTCCTTCCCTCCCCCTCCCCCTCCTCCTCCTTCCTCCTTCCTCATCTTCCCTCACTCCTAACTCTTCCTTCCTCCTTCCCCCCCTCCCCTTCCCCCTCCTTCCTCATCTTCCCTCACTCCTAACTCTTCCTTCCTCCTTCCCTCCTTCCCTCTCCCTCCCCTTCCCCCTCCTTCCTCATCTTCCCTCACTCCTAACTCTTCCTTCCTCCTTCCTCCTTCCCTCCCCCTCCCCTTCCCCCTCCTTCCTCATCTTCCCTCACTCCTAACTCTTCCTTCCTCCTCCTTCCCTCCCCCTCCCCTTCCTCCTCCTTCCTCCTTCCTCATCTTCCCTCACTCCTAACTCTTCCTTCCTCCTTCCCTCCCCCTCCCCCCTCCTCCTCCTTCCTCCTTCCTTATCTTCCCTCACTCCTAACTCTTCCTTCCTCCTTCCCTCCCCCTCCCCTTCCCCCTCCTTCCTCATCTTCCCTCACTCCTAACTCTTCCTTCCTCCTTCCCTCCCCCTCCCCCTCCTTCCTCCTTCCTCATCTTCCCTCACTCCTAACTCTTCCTTCCTCCTTCCCTCCCCCTCCCCTTCCCCCTCCTTCCTCATCTTCCCTCACTCCTAACTCTTCCTTCCTCCTTCCCTCCCCCTCCCCTTCCCCCCTCCTTCCTCATCTTCCCTCACTCCTAACTCTTCCTTCCTCCTCGTCCCTCCCCCCTTCCCCTCCTCCTCCCCTTCCCCCTCCCCTCCCCTTCCTCCTCCTTCCTCCTTCCTCATCTTCCCTCACTCCTAACTCTTCCTTTCCCCCCCCCCACCCCAGATAAGCCTTTTAGGTTTACAAAGCACCTTACCTCGGTCCCCAGGAGCTGGTGCTGGGCTTGGAGGCAGAAAAGATCCTCGCCAAGTCCCTTAAATTGTTCTCAGCCTCAGTGTTCCCTTCTGTAAAATGGGAGCAACTCTTCCAGAGGATTCTTTTGAAGATCAGGTGCAATAATAATAGGTGCTGGCTCTTATATATGGCTAGCTTGACACAGCAAATATTGTTGTGTCATTTAATCCTCACCCCAATTCTGATAGGTAGCTGACACCCAAACAATCCTATCTGGCCCAGATCCACATAATATTAAATAATACCTGACATTAATATAATTGTTACATTGTTAATAGATTGTTTCTTAAGGTTTGCAAAACACTTTGCAAAGTTCATCCTTTTCATAAGCCTGGGAGGTCATGGGTCTCCCTTTATTCCAGCCATTCTATGGACTCCAACCCCTAACTTTGGCCAGTATGGCCTTGAGTGGATGATGACACTTCCACTGTCTGGGCCTCCTTGTGTGTAAAATGAGGGCCTAGGCTCAGAGGAGCTCCATGAATCCAGAAAGTGTGATTTTTGATCTCTTCCTTGAAGTAAGAAGAGTCCAAGACCAGGCTGGACCTGCCTTCAGTTCCATGAGTCTTAGGATATGCTTCTTATCTAAGTGGTCCTTCATGGAGTTGGAAGGGACATTGGACATCAACTAATACGACCTTTCCCTAATTTTGCATACAAGAAAATTGAAATTCAGTTCAAAGAACTCTGGAATCTGAAGCCTTACATTCAAATCTCATTTCACACTTATCTGTGTGACCTTAAGCAAGTCATCTAAATTCCCTAGATTTCAGTTTCTTCCTCTCTAAAATGAAGGGATTGGATGGAATTATCTCTAAGGTGACAAGTTTATGACTGAGTTACCCAAGATTACCTTAGAATTTGAATTCAGAAACAACTAAATCCACAGTGCTTGCCCCCACCCCCCCCACCCCCACATGTACCACATTATACCACAGCTGGAGAAAGTAGGAATGGTCCAGACAGTTGAGATACTTGTCAATTGAAATTCATCTATCTTCACTTTATATTCTAGTCAAGTGCACCATGATTCCTCTTGAACAGACCTCCATTTAAAGGTGAGTTTGCAGATGGAGAGCATGGCAGTTGAGGTTAAATGTAGAGTCAGGAGAGACCATAATCCATCTGAGCCTCAGTTTTCTCATCTATAAAATAAGAATAAAATAATAGTATCTTATATACCAACTGAAATAGTGCCTTAAAAACTTTTCAAAACTTAAAAATTTTATCTTAAATGTCTGTTATAAGATTTCTCTACAACAGTAAAAAACTAGAATTCTTTTTTTAGGTTTTGGTTTTTTGTTTTTTGCAAGGAAATGGGGTTAAGTGACTAGCCCAAGGCCACACAGCTAGGTAATTATTAAGTGTCTGAGGTCGGATTTGAACTCAAGTACTCCTGACTCCAGGGCCAGTGCTCTATCCACTGTGCCACTTAGCTGCCCCCAAAACTAGAATTTCTAACCCAAGAGGCCTCAAGCTTCTTCATCTCTAGCATCTTACTGATCCTTTCATCATCTGAGAAATAGAAAGTGATAACTTTCCTCATTTTTCAGCTGAAAAGACAAGTCCAGAGGAATGTAGTGATGTCCCCAAGGCTATCCCACCTAGATATTCTTGTATTACCTTATATTACCTCCCCTCAACTCAATAAGACTTTTCTTTCTTTTGAGTTTTTTCCCTTTTATGTAATGGGATCATGCTGCATGGAAATAGAAGAGGAGGTACTCTGAATCTTTCTTTTCCCCCAAAGAAGGAGAGAGTTTTGGTCTTTATTCTGAAATGGTATATTATTCAAACCACCTGTCAGATGGGGGGAGGGGGAGAATAGGCAAAATTACCTCTGTAATAATTATCTGGGCCGCTAGGTGGCTCAATGGATAGAGTACTGGACCTGGAGTCAGGGAGACCTGAGTTCAAATGTAACCTCAGACACTAGTTGTGTGACCCTGAGCAAGTCATTTAACCCAGTTTGCCTCAGTTTCTTCATCTATAAAATGAACTGGAGAAGGAAATGTCAAACTACTTCATACCTTTGCCAAGAAAGCCCCAATGGGATCATGAAGAATCAGACAGAACTGAACAGCAACAAATAATCTGTATTATTTTTGTTTATTATTGATCCATTCATACTGTAACCATTCCTTGGGGTCTTGCTGGCTTCCTAGAGTTATGATTGTACCATGGTTAGGAGGAAACCCCAAGGCTCTACAAATGAACTAGTCTAATCAAAGAGATTGGAGGGGGATAAAGACACAGCCTCATACCTCCAAACTCCCCTCACTATTCCTCTCTTTGTTATGTATCTGAGATAGAAAAAAAAGTTATATTTCACTTTGTAGAGTACAAGAAGTTGGAATGAGACTCAGGGGTCCTGGCTCCTTAACTAAGGGAGAATTCTGATTACTGTTTTGACCATTCCTCTTCCTTCCCCTCAGTGGAAGATTTCAGAGATAGGCATGGGACAAACAGAGGAGACCTTAGGATCCTGGCAGAACAGGACACAGTTATGGTATTGAAGTCAGATGCAGAACCCAAGGAGAAAGACAAAAGGGGAAAACCAGGCAGAAGACAGATAAGAGAGAAAAAGATGGAGGGGATGATAGAGGCCAAACCAAAAAACCAAAGGCAGAAAGGAAAATAAAAAGAGAACACACAGAACAAAGGCAAGATCTGGAAGAAAGCAAAAATAGAGATGAAGATAGGGATGGTGAGATAAAGAGGGTAAATACAGGGGAGATGGGTGACTGAGATGGTGAAAAGGGAAAAAACCAAAATATAGAACAGGAGAGGAAATCAAGAAAAAGGAAGTGAAATAGAGTTAGCCTGGTGGATGGAGAAAGACAGAAAGATGGAAAGAACAGAGTGTCATATAGATTGAGTGAGAGGCAGAATGACAAAGGGAAAATACACTGAGGGAAAGACTGTGAGATGGAGATGAAGAGTCACAGTGCCTGGGAGGGAAGGGGAGATATATACACAATGACCCAGAGACATTTTGGGAGAGAAACAGAGTGAGGAGAGAGGACTCTTGACTACTGCCCCTCCAGAAGTATTAGACATTAGATCTTGTCTCATTTTTGGGAAAGATATTCACCTTCTCCTAGGGCAGAGGATTTAGTTAGAGAGAGGGTAATTGGAAGCAAGTAGACTGGGGAAAATGAAGTGGAAAGCAGTGCTGCAAGTCTGAGTCACATGATGCTCTCCTCTCCTGGATTTCCACTCTCAGCTTAGTCCAACTGGACAAGAATATCCCTTTTGAGATTACCAAGAGTGTGAGAGAGAGTAAGGGATTAAGGTCATGGGATTTGGGAGATCCCCAGAGACACCAAAATTGATTGATTGATTGATTGATTGGCATCAGGGAGGAGATCCCATGACATGTAAGTGAATTGGATTTAAGTGAGAGAGTGCCATACAAAGTCACCAACTTCACTTTCTCATCTGGAGTCATCTGAATCCAGTGGTCAGATATGGATCAGGATGAATGGAGAGGGCCCTGGATGCAATGGAAGATTTTTAAAGCCAGAGATTTCCCAGGGCATACTTTGATGGAGACAACTGCCATCCAGTGATTTAGGTTAGGTTAGAGGGAGATGAGGAAAAAGAGACCAAGAATGGAAATATTTAGATAGAGAGATAATCAGAAAGGCAAAAAGATAATAATAGTATAGACTATCATAATACCAAATCAGTATTGATTAGAGAAATGCAAATTAAAACAACTCTGAGTACCACCTTACACCTATCAGATTGACTAAGTTGACAAAAAAGGAAAATGATCAATGTTGGAGTGGATGTGGAAGAACTGAGTCACTAATTCCTGTTGGTGGAGTTGTGAACTGATACAACCATTCTGAACAACAATTTGGAACTACATCCAAAGGGCAATAAAACTGTACATACCCTTTGATCTAGCAATACCACTCTAGCTCTATATCCCAGAGAGCTTTAAAAACCCTTATGGACAAAAATATTTATAGCAACTCTTTTCATGGTGGCAAAGAATTAGAAAAGGGGTAATCAATTGACTGAACAAGTTATGGTATGTGAATGTTGTACTGTAAGAAGTCAAGAGGAGGGCAGCTAGGTGGCACAGTGGACAGAGCCCTGGAGTCAGGAGGACCTGAGTTCAAATTCAGCCTCAGACACTTAATAATTACCTAGTTATGTGACTTTAGGCAAGTCACTTAACCCCATTGCCTTGAAAACTTAAAAGAAAAGAAAAAGAAATCAAGAGAAGTCAGACTTTAGAAGCTTGGAAAGTCTTGCATAGACTGATACTGAGAGAAGAAACAGGAGAACACTATACATTAATGGCAACTGTGAGATGAATTGACTATGTTGGACACAACTCCTTTCAGCAGTTCAATAATCAAGGTCAATCCTAAGAGACCTGTTATGGAAAATTACATTCACATCCAGGAAAACAAAACACACCAAAAAACAAAACAAAACAACCCAAACTGGAGTCTGAATTCAGAGCAAATCACATTATTTTCACTTTTAAAAATTTCTTTTGTTTTTTTCTTTTTCTCCTATTTTTTCCCCCTTAATTCTAATCCCTCTTTCATGACATGCCTAATACAGAAATATGTTCCACATGATTGTACATGTTCATCTTAGACCAGATTGCTCGCTGCCATGGAGGGGAGTTGAAGATCACTGTTTACACCTCTTTTTCCAAACCTAGAAGATGAATTAATTTGAACACTAGAGGATCAAGGTTCTAGTTGCTTCTTGAGGGCTCTTAGACATTTGGGTAGGAGTGAGTGGGGTGAAGTATAAACAAAGGATCCTCCAATTCTTTTAAATGATGACATTGCTCTTACCTGTGTTAATTGAAGAGAAGGCTTCCAGTAAGAGATGCAAAGAAGATTCTCACCCTGAGACTAGTACAGGTGAGAAAGTTCATTCACCTGGGGAAAGAATGTTTACAGCCCCTTCAAGTCACAAATGATGAAGTTCTTCTCATGGCAACGAGAATGGGAGTGGAGACTACTTTTCCACTGGGTCTAACTTCAGAAGGGATAAATCTTTCCCTTGAAGGAACCCATAGTCCTTGGGTTGTTCCCAGTTGGTTCCATGGAGGAATCAGCCACTTTCTCTGTCCTTCCTGATAGGAGCTGCAGCCTAGACCACCCTGGGTTGAGGGGATTCCAGGAAGGGAGCCTTAGAGAGGGAGCATCAGCAGTTGTAGTGGGAAGAATTTTGGAAGAAAGACAAACTCCACAAGGGAACAAAATGGAGCCTAAGCCTTTGAACAACGACCCCCAAAGGACTGGAGACCCTTGCAGCAACAGCTGCAACAGCTGGCAGTGGGGCTGGGACCCTGAACATAGCAGCTGCAGCTGTTGCCATAGCAACAATAGGAGCATGGACAAGTTCCCTGGGTCCTGGAGGGAGGACAGGTGGGGCCAGGGGTGGGATGGGAACAGGTAGAGAGGTGACTAGGGCAGGGAGGATGGAGACAGGCAGGGCAAAGACTGCAGAAGTCAGGGCAAGAGGAGGGTAAACAAGCAGGGCAGCAGGTGTGGAAACAGGCTAAGGATAGATAGGCACAGGATGGGCAAAGAAGATGGGGGCAGGCAGGACAGAGACAGGCAGAAGGACAGGAAGGGCAGGGACAGACAAAGAGAGGGGAGGGAGAACAAGGACAGGCAGGTGGACAGAAGGTAGAGGGACAGGAAGAAGGGAGACAGTGAGCAGGAGAAGTGGGGGACTGTCTGGGCAGAGCCTTCTTGCCCTGAGGTCCCAAGCGAAGTCCCAGAGAGAAGTCCATCTAGCAGCAGAAGCAGCAGAATAGGGGTGCTGCAGGGGGGGGAGGGGAGTGATAAAGCTGGAAAGGAGGGTGGGACAGGATTAGTCCTGAGCCAAGCTGAGCTGAGCTGATCCTGAGTAGAACAACTCCACCCATCTCTTCACCCCCAGTCAGTCCTTCCCCCTAACCCCTAACCTATCTCTAGGTTAATCTTACCTCTCTCTCTCTCTCTCTCTCTCTCTCTCTCTCTCTCTCTCTCTCTCTCTCTCTCTCCCATTTCATCCCTAATTCTAGACAGAAGAAAGTTGCAGGGAAAGGGGCCTGGACAGAGGGAAACTAAGCAGCTGCTCCCCTCAAAACTCTCAGACACTTGGGGATCCTGGAAGAGTAGCTCCTTCCAAGTTCCCTCCCTCCCTACTAGAAAGGCAGGGTTATGGACATGGCACTCCCTTGGTGACTTTGAGAAGGAAATAAATCTGAAGGAGAAAATCAAGAATTGGAAACTGGATACTGGTAGGTCTTGACCCTGTTGGAGATTGAGGAAGACCTCACTGAAACCAAAGGAAGGTTCAGGGAGTGGGGGAAGGGAAAAGGGGAGCAAGATGCCGGAATTCTGGGAGTTTCCAAAGTGGGGAAGTCCCAGGGTGTGGGGTGAAGGTGCTACAATGGCCTCACCCAGCACTCTGGCCTTGGGGGATGTAGGGCATAGGGAAAAAAATGGGTCACAGCAACTTTGGGAGTTAACCCCATTCTTTCCATAGGATTCTCAGGTTCTACAGCACTGGAGTTAGCAGAAAGTTCTGCCTCAGGAGGAACAGTGGAAAAATCTCTGGATCAGGATTAGAAGACTTGGGGCTCCGATCTTTCCATTTAATCATTGTGACCTTGGATCATACCTTGTTGTGTGACCTTCGACAAGCTTATTGCTTTGACCCAGGAGTGAGCTATGGGCTAGATCATCTCTAGGGATTCTTTCAGTTCAAACATTTCAGAACATTTAGTGATTCCCCTTTAAAAATCCTTCAGCGAAGCCCCCTCTCCTCTCTCTAGAGAGACCCTAGTGTCCTGAGACTGAAGTGACTGCTCTCTGGTGGACAGAAGAGGGATAGGCTGATTCCCCACCCCTCCCCAGTATGAAAAGGACTGCTTCCCTGACTTTCTGGCTTCCTTATCCTCCTTAGTCGTGGAGAGAAGGGAGTAAGCACTTATTTAGTGCCTACTGTGTGCCAGGGACATCACTGAGTGCTTTTTACAAATTTCTCATTTGAGCTCACTATAACCCATTGAAGTAGGTGCTAGGGTTGAATAATAGCTTTGTAATCCATAGTAAAAATTAAGTTGTTTCAGTAGGCTCTGGGGGACTCAAACCCTTCCCCCTACTGAAGGGGACTTAGATGTGATAAAACAGAAGACACACGCCTATAGGAGCATATCCAGGACACACATTTTTCAGGTAAAGACATAGTTGTACACCCTCACTGAAGGTGCAGCATGTAAAAGACAGGTTGGGACTCATCTAACTTTGGGTGAGGCAGGCTCTGAGAAAAGAGATTTTTTGGCTTGATAGGAGTTCCAGCTGGACAGGAGATGACCTGATGCAAAGGGGAATTGAAAGCTAGAAGTTAGTAATCCTGTTATTTCATTCCATACCAGGGTACTCCACAGTTTCCCCCTCTGGACCCCTGTTTTTCTTTCCTGTCTCTTGGGAAGTGGAGTAGGAGGTAGAAAAAAATTTAAATCAGATCAGGGTCAAGGAGAGGACCCAGGCATCCAAGTCTTCTGACCTTTTGCTCTGGCCACCAGAGGGTGCTCACTACCCCCTTTGGAGTGTAAAATTGAACTAGGGATTGGGGAACAGGGAGGTAAACACCCCTCTCCACTAGATACCTCTGGCCTTGAGCTATGGGAACCAGATGAGGTACCTCTTGTATATAGGTCCCTATAGTAACCAGATGAGAAAGATGCTCTAGTCTAAGGTAGCATGGGATAGGTGTAGGAACTAGACCAACAAATAAACATTTATTTAGCATCTACTATGTGGTAGGCACTACCAGACTAAGTGCTAAGGATACAAAGAAAGCCATTGACCAATTCCTGCTTTCAAGGAGTTCATAGTCTAGTGAACTGGGAAGAGAGGAAGCGTAAGTGATGTTATCACAAGACATCTCCAAGTATTTGTGACAAACATGGATGTACCTCCTGGCAGTGGGGGGGAGGTGGCAGGAGGAAGATCAGAAAAGTTGGCAAAGGGTGAACAAGGAGGGGGTAGGTCTGACCCAAGCCTTGGTGCTGAGAGCAGACTGGGGAGGCAGGGCTATGTTATACAAAACATGTTTTCCTCTAACACTTCCCTGGTGTTCTTTCCCCTATGGGCACTTCTGTGCCCTAATGATTCCCTCAGATGCCCTGGCACAGTTTCAGCCTTATGTGCATCTCCCCATTCCCCCAAGCTGTCAACTGCCTTCACCTCTACCAAGGGAGTACTGTGAAGGTCCTGAATGGAGAGTGTTTCAGTAATGCCGGCCAAATGGCACAGGCTGAGGAGCTGAGGTGTTCTTGGGGGAGTCCGTGTGGTGCTCTAAGGTGCTCTGGGTCTCAGACACATTGCTTTCCAGGTGGTCATTTATTTTTTCCCTTTTTTCTTCGATTATAAGCCTCCTAGTCCTATTCTTTCCTCCTCCTCCTCCTCCCCTCCTCCTCCTCACTGTCCAAGGTCTAGGGTTCCCTTTTTTTGCCCTTGAGATAGGAGGCAATTTTTTGCTTTCTATGGTAAAGAAAGATCGGATGATTTGAACACCTAGACTCTTCCCTTTTCTCCACACTCAGGATGGGAGTAACTTAATTCTGGAGAGCCAGAACAAAAGGCTAGTATTAAATTGAGGGAGCCAGGGGGTCCCCATAACGTCATTATATTAGATTGCATTATTGGCCAATAAGTTTATCATGACCTCAAGTAGAGGGACTAGCATGAAAGGAGTGTTGGGGGATGGGGGGGGCTGACAGAGAATTGTATCATTCGGGGTCCCTCATTAATTCTCTCTGGTAAATAGCGGAGCCGATGAACCAGGAATTCTGACTTCCAACCTCCTTGGACCCATAGGGGTGAAAGGCAGCTCTCTCCCCCATCCTTGTCTTCCAGACCCTAACTTGGCTCTCTGTTTGTTTTGACATCAGGCCAGCGTTATACAGACCCCCGTTGTTGGGCACTCCCAAGCAGGGTGGGAGTGGGGCGAGTAAATGTATTCCTTGAGAGCAGGGTTTTCGTAGCAGGGGGCCGCTCAGACTGTCTAGGGATAGAGAGGACCCGTAAATCTGGAGGCTCCGAACGGTGCACACATTCTCTGTTGTTGCCTCAGGACTGACTCCTTTAGCTTCCCCCCCCCCCACCCCGCACCAACCCGGGCGTTTGTCCCTTCCCCTTTCTCTCCCATCGCAGTCTTCCCGTTCTCGCTCCCCTTCTCTTAGATCAATGCTTGTTCTGCCTCACGGTTCCTCCTGGTAAGGGGAAGGGAGGACTTGTGTTTCTCTGGTGCTGAGCTGGCCTGAGGGTGATGCGTAAGGAAGGGATCCTGGGATGTGGGGCCTGGGTTTGTGTGGGGATGCCCGGGAAAAGGAAGGGAAAGGTAACGGTGTCCCCGCCCGGCTCAGAACAGGAGCCTCATTCACTGCAAACCAAGTACAGATGTGCCAGGGAAGCGGATCTAGACCGCTTTTCCAAACCGCAGCTGGGTCCCGCCCTTCTGTTCTCCGCCCCCTCCCCAAAATACACTGGGCAGAAAGAGTTAATTGTGTAGAGAAGCCCTCCTCCCTAGGACATTCACGGGGGCTCCACCATCTCTCTCCCTAGCCAGGACGCCTAGGTCCAACTTCTCTGACAGCCCCTCCCCTCTCCAGCGTGGCTCCCGGAGTAACCGAGTAATGTCAACAGCAGCCGTGGCCGCTCCGGGGACTGGGCCCCAGGAGTACTGATTCCTAGCTCCTCCCCACCCCATGGACCCAGAGAAGCCTTAGTTAGCCTAGCCTCCAGTGTCTCCTTCTCCCGAGACGGAGAAGGAGCCCCTCTCCTTCACATTACTCCAGCAATCTCTAACAGCCCAAGAACTAAGAATCAAGGAGTGGATCCGAAATGGAAAATGTGATGGTACCCAGGAGTCCCTAGTCCCCGGCTCTCCAAAGTCTCCTACTGAGTACATATAGGGCCCTAGAGAGTAATTAGTGGAAGAGGGAATAAATTCCTTTGGGCAGCGTCCCCCAAACCAGTTTCCACAACCATTCAGTGAAGCCTCCTCTTTTCCATCCCGCCTCCTCTTTTCTTAGTGCTCCCCCTTCGAGGGTGGGTGATTGGAGAGAGGGGACTCAGGGCGGGGCCTAAACTCCCAGAATCCCACCCCATCTTTAGGCTCCTCCCTCAGTGTTTTCCCCTTACCTTCCCCCTTCCCCCAAATCCAACAACTGGGTCTGAAAGGGGCAAACCTTCATTGTCACACTGCAGAAATTTTAGTGTGTGGTTGTGATGGGTTTAGACTCACAGACACACTCACAAATGCCATCAGACAGTGACAGACACACCCACTCGCAGTCAATAACATTTATGGACTACACATTGTGTGCCTCAGAGCACATACACGCAGAGACATACTCAATGCTCTCCAGCTCTGGCCAGTCTTTCTCACACCCAACATTCTTCCCACATCCCACCCACTAGCCCAGTGCCCTGGTGCCTCCCTCGCCCCCGCCTCCCACTTCTTTCTCTCTTTTTGGGCCCAACACTGCAGGAGAAGGGAATCACATACAAGCGAACAAGAAACCCAGGCACCCTGCCTCCCTGGTAGGAGGTGAAGCGGCAGGGGGCTTTCATGCTGAGGCCCAAATTCCCCCCACACAATCCCCCCCACCAGTCAAACAAGTTTGCCCTTTCAGTAAAAGAAGGTCGAGTGGGATTTTTGTTTGCATGTCGTCTTCCTCTATTAGATTGTAAGCTCCTTGAGGGCAAAGGACCGTCTTTTGCCTCTTTTTATACCCCCAGCTCTGAACCCACTGTCTCCCATGTAGTAGGCGCTTAAGAAATGTTTATTGAATTGAATCGAATTGAAGAAGGAAAGGGTGGGGAAGGAACTCTGATCTAATGGGAAAAGGAAAGGTAGAGGTGTGTGCCTACGAAGGCAGCTGAAGACACTGGCATGACCCTGTCAATGCCACTCCCCCAATGTGTGGGGGTGAGCAGTCGCCACCATGCCCCCCCACTTTAGTGACACAGTGAGCAAAAGAGGTTGGCATGATGGATAACCGGATAGTACCCAGCCAAGCTAAACTATCCCTGCCCCACCCACCCCAACAACAGAGGGGTAGGATAAAGCAAAACTCGGAAGGGGGGCTGGCATCTTGGCATCCCAGACACTGACCTTCTCTGCCCCTAAGCCATGCCTACTCTCCCGCGGGACCAAGCAACAAAGACCAAGCAAAAGGGAGGGGCAGAGACACAGGCGTCCTCGGCTGCCCCGCCCCCCCTTCTCCCCAGCCCCCCCCTTCTCCCAGCCCCAGGGCACCAGGGAGGGAGTCGGGCCCGGGCAGCCGTCCGGGGAGGGAGGAGCGAGAGCAGGAGGGGGAGAGGGGGGCAGGGGGGGAGGGAGGGAGGGAGAAAAAGAAAGAAAATATTTTCCGTGTCCCCGCCTGCGGAGTCAGTGTGCGGTTTGGGAGAAAATGTGTCGGATATTTTGGGGCGGTCACGTGGGCGGGCAGGCTCCAAGAGGCCCCAGGACAGTCCTAGCCTAGAGCCCGTGGGCCCCCCAATAACCCCCCCCCGTGACCGCGAACCCCTATTCTAGCGCCTGCCCATCACCAAGACTGTCTAATTCTGGGACCTCCGGGCTTCGAGGATTCCCCTTCCCCCTCCCCCTCCAGGTGAGTCAGAAAGGGGCTGGGATGCCTGGGTCCTACAATGGGGAGAGGGGGTGCGCGGGGGAGCAGTGGTCTAGGAAGGCTGCCTCTTGAATACTTAAGGGAGGAAGTCCTTCCTGGCTCTTAGGGGGCTCAAGTCGACCCAAGGAGGTGCTCTGAGAGGGTGAACTCTGGGGTGGAAGGAAGCTTTATCTTATCCTTTCCTAGAACTTGGAGTGGAAGGGGCTACCTGAAGAACTTTCCCGGTTTCCCTTTTGGGGGGGGTACCGGAGGCAAGGAGCTATTTAGAAGAGGGATTGCAGAGAGAGAGATCCTGGGCTTTGTTCTCTCCCCCGCCCCCCCCCCCGAAAAACCAGGGAGAGGGTGCTGAGCGCCAGCCCGGGAGCAGCCGGGGAAATGGTCCATTTTGGTCAGAAAGGTTCTCCTCCCCTTTGACACTGAATGGAGGGCTATGAGCAGCAGAGATTTAAAAGGACAGTGATAAGAGCAGGGTGGCAGTTGGAGGACAGTGGGGGAGCCTGGGTGTTAGGCAGCTGGGACTCCTGGGTCAAGGGATTCCATTCTCCCCTCCCCACTTCCATCAGAGGGTGTAAGTCTGTACTCCCCGCCCCCCCCCCCCCAGGTTGAAAGAGTTTCTTCTGGGTCCCTCTGGCTGAACGCCCAGGTGGGACAGAGGAAGGCTGGAAAACTGAGGTAAAGGACCCCAGAGTCCTATTGCTCCAGCCCTACTTACTGACTTTTGCTTCTTTCTTCCTAGCAGCCTCAGCCTAGTCCCCTCAGCCTTGCCCAGTATGTAGGAGGGAGTGTTTCAGGCAGCCAGAGGGTAAGTGTGTGCTGTCTGTTTGAATGGGGAGGAGGATCAGGGGATAAGAATGGGGGAAAGAGGGGTAGGGCAGAAGTCCGGATAGCCTAGGTCTGCTGTCCAGCATAGCTGGAGTGTCACTCCCTGAATTCGGAAGAATTGTTTCTCTCTAGTCATGGATTAACTTCTGGGGAGGGGCCTGGGACCTTCTGAGGTGAGGAGACCTCACCTGTGCCCACATTTTAGCAGGAGGTATTAGAGAGGACAGTATTAAGGAAACGAGAATTTGTGTAGTCTGTGTCTCTTTCTTGTCAGGAGAAGGGAGTGGGGATAACCTCCTAAACAACACCCCTTCCCCCATTCATACACCATAGCTCAGGGCCCTGGTAGGGAGTGGTGGGCACGCCCCCTTCTACCCCCACCCTGGCACATCCCCCCTGGCTCAGAAAGCCACCTAACTGGCACCTCCAGTTTCCCCCCTGCCCCACCCTGCCCCGTGCCCTCCGATGCCCACACACATTCCACTGGCATTGCCTGCCTTCTCCCCTGGGCACTGCCCTTTCCTGGGGCCAGTTTAGTGTAGGGAAGACACCTGGGGATGGGAGTGGGTGGGGACCCAGGGGTCTGGGCTCCTCAGACGTTGGCACAGGGCCAAAGGAAACACCCCCTTAGCCTTTGCAGCAGCCAGGGGGTCTAGGCAGGAGGCCTAAGGATGCCTGAGTCCTTCCACTGGGACTGTGGATGGGGTCATGGAAAAAGGTGGTCGTGTTTATTCAGGGGGGGGTGAAGAAGGGGCGGGGGGAGAGCAGCCACAAGAGCCTCTTTGTTCCACAAGCTTAGCTGGACTGGGCAGAGAGACATGCCCCCCTTCCCATCCGCCCTCCATCCCTGCCCACGCCCACCCCCCCCTCAGTTATAAGAGAAGCTGCTTTGTAAAGCAGCCCACCCCTCAACTGGGCCCACTCTCTGGGGTGGGATTGGTGGGATAGAGGGGTGAGAAACATTTCTTTCCAGACAGCTCCCTAGGGAAACCCAGGTGTCTCATATCCTACTCAATGCTTCTCTTTACTCCCTGCACCACCTCTTTCCTCCAACCCCAAAGTCTCCCCACCCCACCCTGGGCCTGAGCTTCCCATCTACAATGAACGAAAGAGAAACTAAGCTCTAAAGATGAGACATAGGCTTTTCCTAGCTTTGCCCCCCATTCCCATGTCACTCTAGGGAGATGAGAGGTAGACAGTTCCTATTCCTTCATCTACAAACCCCATTCCCAAGGGGGGCCATGTATTTGAGCACCCAGTTCTGGGTTTTTGCCTTCCTGCCTCCCATTTCTTTAAACCTCAGTCTAGAATCTCAATATGTTGGGGGTGGGGAGGGCGAATGAAATCAGCATAGGAGACCCTGGGCATCCTGGCTTCAAGTCTAAGCGGGGGGGGGGGGGGGGAGCCTCTTGCTTTTTACCCTTGGCATCAAAGGGGTTAATACAGTTGGAATGTGGCCCAGCCTGTTGGGCTGTGGCCCAGGGGCCTCTGGGAGCCAGGACTCCTGGCTCCACCTGGGATAAGGACTCCAAGGAGAAGGGGAAAGGAAGAGAGAGATGGGGCCCCTAAGGTTGGAAGGTCAGACTTCTGGGTAAATGGGTGAGGTATGAGGTGAATGTGGTAGGGGATGTCTCATAACCAGGGTTGAAGACCAGAATGGAAAGATCCATTCCTGCGGGGCTTGAGTCCATAGACACATCCACGCAGAGTTAGAGAGGGAAGCAGAGGTAGAAGATAGATACTAAGTAAGAGTTGCAAAATACAGGACCGATAGATGCTCAAAGATGAGAGATGGAGAAAATGATAAATATAAAGACAGAGAGATCATCACAGTCTCTGTATGTGTGTGTGTGTGTGTGTGTGTGTGTGTGTGTGTGTGTGTGTGTGTGTGTGTGTGAGAGAGAGAGAGAGAGAGAGAGAGAGAGAGAGATGTAAAAAACCCCTCTCACCTCTTAATCTGCATTTTTCCCCTTTTGTGTCTGCCTCTCTTCATCCTCTCCCACTTCACTCCTAGAAGGGGATAAGCTGGATTCAGTATATAAGCCTTCTACTCCCAAACCCACTCACCATAAAGAAAGTAGAATCACAGTGAGTAGGCAGTGTACATACACAGGAAGAAAGGGAGAGACTAGGAGTTAGCAAAGGGAGAAGGAAGGTGATGAAAAGAGGTATTTGGGGGAAAAGAAAGATTTGAGGAAAAGATGGAAAGTTGGGGAGGGAGGAAGTTGGAATTTGGAAGGGAAAGGAGAGAGGGAAAGGGAGAGAAGAGTAAAAAGAAAGGGGAAGGAAAATTGGGAGGATAGGTAATAAGAGTTTCAGAAAAGAGGAATTGGGTAAGTGTGCCAGAAGAGTAGCAGAGGAGGATTGAGTGTGAAATGTACACAGATTAATACTGAGATAAGGAAATACAAAGGGATCTGAGAAACAGAGAAAGGCTCAAGCTTCAACACAGAGATAGAGACATCCTCCTCCATTGTTATCCCCAACTCCTAGGTCCAGAGGCTTGACCCCTCACCTCCCTCCTCCCCCTGCATCAACTCTTTCACCTACTTAGGACCGGACAATAGCCCCAGGGCCCAAGTCTGTTCTTCCCGGGAGTGGATTCTAGAGGGTGTCTCTAAGCCCCAGCACAACTCCCCTTCTGTATTTCCCCTAAATTTCCAAGAGCCCTTTACTAACAGCTGAAGATTGGGAAGGTTGCTGTCCTCTGAATGAGGCACAAGAGGGATATTTACAGTCAAAAGGTGATCTTCCCCCCTTCATCTGATCTTTTTTTTTTCTTTCTCACTCCAGGACCCTTGGAGCCCTGGTGGTTGGACTGGACAGGGTGGGCACGGAGCCTCCCGGGCCCAGGCGTCGGGCATGGGCGGGGGGTGTGGCTGAGGGTCCCCCCCGCCCATTGCAGACCCTAGAAGGCTCAGCTACCCATGCCACCGCCATGGCTGCCAATAAGGATCGTCTGTTTGTACCCAGTGCCCTGGGACCTGGGGCTGGTTTCCCTGGGACAACAAGCTTCCCTTTCGCCTTCTCTGGGGGACTCCGGGGATCCCCACCCTTTGAGATGCTGAGTCCTGGCTTCCGGGGCCTGGGTCAGCCTGACCTCCCCAAGGAGATGGCCTCTCTGTGTGAGTCTCAGGGGCTGTGAAGGGAAAGGGAGGGGAAGGGGAGATAATAAGGAAGTTGGAGGGTTCTCAGATCTGGGGTGTCCAATTGAGGCTTGACTGTTCTACAGGGTGGAGAGATGGTAACCAAGGTTCTTGGGCCCCCAGGTGGAGAAGTAGGTCTGAGAGACTTGGGCTACTGGAAAAACTGTTCTGATGGAGTCTTTGTTGGGGGGTGGGGGTGGTTCGGACCTGGGCCATGTGGAAGTAGTTATATTGAAAAGGGCTTTTTCATGCAAATAGGTTGGGGAAAGCAGAAGAGGAAGAACTGGGGGTTTGAGAGGTTGATGTTCTGGAACCTGAAAATTAATAGTCAGGGGCAATCATTTGTTGCTAAAAAATAATTCTTGACATATTTATATGGCAAATGAAAGTTTGCAAAGCGTTATATAAGCATTATCTCATTTGCTCCTCCCAATGAAGTCTGTGCAGTAGGTATTATTATTACTGCCATTTTACCGATGAGGAATTTGAAGCTTTGTAGTCTTACCCCAGAGTCACACCTTTAATGTCTGTATCAAGATTGGGGTACACGCATCTTCCTGATTCGAATATCTAGGATCCTATTGCCCAAAAGGAGTCTGGGAGTCAAGAGAGGCAGAGGAAGCTAGGAAGCCAGTCTGGGGAACAGTAATCATTTTCTGGGTTAGTGGGTTCAGTCTATGCTTCAGATGAATAAGCTCTTGAGCAACCCTAAAGACAAAATGGAAAAGAGGAGACCTAAGGTATGAGTTGAGAGGTCATCCTCTGGGATAGGGTGGAGGCAGACTTATAGATAGGAGGAGAAGAACTTTATATGTTAAGCAGAGGAGGTGGGGCCCCAGAGAGGGGGGGTGTCCTAAGATTATCTTCCCTCCCTTCTTTGTGGGTCTTGTGCCCCTCCTATCCTCTGGGGCCTGGCACAATGCCTGTGTATAGTGCAGATCCCAACATGCCCCCCTACCCTACCCAGTTTGAATGAAATCCTTGGGTACTGACAGTCACCTGGTCCTCCCCCATTCCCCCCACTGACCCCAAATATACACACACTCCATCCATCTTAGCTAGGACTTCTTCCCTTCTTCCTCTCTTTGGAAAGGAGTGTCCAGGGTCCTAGGAACTGGGGTCAGGGTATGATGGGGCTGAGGAGAGGCAGATGAGGCAGAGAGGGAGACCCCCACCCAAACTAGAAAGGAGAGAGAAAGTAAAGAGAGAGAGAAAATTGGAGAAATGCAGAGAGGAGCAGAAATGGAGATGGAACCCAAGAATCCTGGAGAGTCATAGTGGGAGAGCATGGGAAGAGAGGGGAGCCCTATATTTGAGGAGGGGCCACTAAGAGTGATGTGTATGGGTGTGTATGGTGGGGAGAAGGAGGGAAAGGGGGGACCAGGCTGGGATGGCAACTGTACTGGAAAGAGTGAGCTCGTCTGGAAATAGCAGACATTTGTGTGTGTGTGTGTGTGTGTGTGTGTGTGTGTGTGTGTTGAGTGTGTGAGTGTGTATGTGCATTCATATGTACTGTTCAGACACAAAAAGGACAAACAAGGGCAGTGGGTGACCTGGGAGATGCATGACCAACCAGGTGGCTGTGAATAGGATGGATATCATCTGTGGCCTGTCTTTGATAGTGGTCCCTAAAAACATGTTGAAACTATATGGACAGCTCGCAGGTGCATGGGAAGAAACAATGTATCCTCTTTCTCTGAGGCCCAGTAGACCTCCCTGGGCCCCCTTTCTATCTCTAATGAGGTTTTAGGACTCTGGATTCTGAAGGCCAAGACCCCTGCCCAGTTCAGAATCTATTGCAAAATCATAAGAACTTTGGACCCCATTCTTTCTGGGAATAAGTTGTCTATTTTAGGAGAAGCAAATGTGGAGCTTGAGAGAGCTAGAAAACCAACTTTCTGGCTAGCAGGAGTGGGATGACATTG
The DNA here is from genome assembly GCF_037893015.1 of Macrotis lagotis. Lineage (NCBI taxonomy): Eukaryota > Metazoa > Chordata > Mammalia > Peramelemorphia > Peramelidae > Macrotis > Macrotis lagotis. The sequence continues at coordinate 253,905,525 of NC_133659.1, forward strand.
AAAGGCAAGGGAGACAGCTAGGTATAGGATTGGGAGATTCCAGAGCTGGAATTCTTGTCTTGGACCTCTTAAGGCAGTCGGGGGAAACCTGTGGACTTAGAATAAGGTTTTCAAATGCATAAAATAGATGATGCTATTAAAGAGAGTCATTATATTGAAACAGTTACTAACATTTTTTTTTTTTTAGAAAAAAGTTCAGGACACCAGGTTAAGAATCTTTAATTTAAAGGAAAAAGTACAGAGACCTGGGAGTCAGGTTGCAATTTCCATGACCCTATGACCCAATCTAAAATTTAGGGTTTGGGGTTTAAGGTGGGGTTAAGGCTGGAGAAAAGGTCAGGGACCAGCATGAGCCCCCTTTCCAAAGGCTGTCCTGGAGCCAGGGGCAGAGAAGTAGGCTCTGGAGGAGGAACAAGAATTAGGACTGGGAGCTGGGGAGGGTTGGGAGGGTGCGGCTGCTGAGGACAGGCCTGGGCAGAAAACTGTGGTGGTTGGGGGTGGGAGAGCCTGGGCCTCCGACGACTTGGGTGGGGGAGACACCATGGGAAAGCTGGTGGTGGGAGCAAAGAGGGAAACAAAAGGAGAGAAGAGGAACCATGTGCTGTCCTAGGGAAGCCCTAGTCAGTGGTGAGGGTTCCCTCTTCCTTTTAGGCCCCAGATCTCTCTGGCTCCCCCCCCCTTTCCTTTCATATTTTGTCCCACATGTGTATCAGTCTTTGGCCTCTTTTCCCTCTGTTCACAGTCCTTTTGAGAAAGATCAGAGATTGGTGTGCAAGGGTCAATGAAGAGCATTCTGGTGGTTAGACCAGTCCAGGTCTGATTAAGTTCATACTTTCTCAGAAGCCACTCTAGGTCCCCAGATCCTGAGCCCCCTTCAGAATCCCCTTGTAGGTAGTTGCTTAGGGGGGCAAAGTTGGATTTCAGGGTGAGATGGGTATGAGGGAGCCAAGGTGGAGGGAGCTTGGGGGAGTGTGTGCGAGGCTGGCTTGTGGAGGCTTGCTTGGATGGAAAGGCAGGGAGGATTTCGTAGATGTGTCCATAGTCCTTGTATTTCTTGGTGAGAATCTAGGGGTCTTTCTTTTGTATCTGAGGGTGAGTGAATTTCCAAATGCTGAGAATGTATCAGTACTGACCTGATGTTAACCTGGGGCACCGTGGAGACAGAGTGCAGGGGGTGGGAGCCTGGGGTCAGGTCTGCAGATTTCTTTTCCCCATAGAGGGCTGCACGGTGCCCTCCCTGCCCAGTCCCATGGGGTCAGGGGAGACACACAGACACATGAAGAAAATGAAGGAGAAATAGATGAGAGGAGCGGCAATCCAAGAGATGGGTAGAGGGCCACAAACAAAGGGAAAGACTCAGGCAGAGAGACAACCGGGAAGGCAGAGACAAAGGGAGACAGAGGCGCAGTGACAGAGGGGAGTGCAAACAGGCGGGTGAGGGCACCGGGCAAGCGGCCTCAAGGAAAAAACCCCAGACTACCGCCTCCTTCCCTTCCCTCCCCTTCCCTGCTCTCTCTCCTCCTTCGGCTCCAGCTCCAGGCCGACACAAACGGGGCTTTGATTGCAACAGGAAACCTCTCCGGCGGGGGGAGCTGGGCAAGCCGCCGCCTTTGGGGCCCAGTCTGCACCCCCCTCCTGCCTCTCCCTGGCCCCCCTCTATCCAATCCTTACCATGGAAGGCCCCGATCCCAGGCCAAGGCTCCCCACCCCTTAGTCCCACCTCCCCGAACTCAGAGACCCCTCCCATTGCCCTGGGCCATCCTCTCATCAGAGGCTGCTCCAAAACCCGGGTCGTCTTCCCTGTGCCCGCTTTGCCCTGTAAACCGCCCCCTCCCATTAAATTGGAAAGGAGAAACAGCCGATCAGGAGTGAGGTTGCAGGGTGAGGGGTAAAGAAAGTTATTTTCCCCCTTTTCCTCCCTGTGTGTCAGCTAGAATCCATCTGTGCCAGGGCAGTGTTGGGGGAAGGGGAATGATGAGGGTAAGACTGTTCAAGACCCGTACAACTTAGGGCCTGGATGGTCGCTTTCCTTATGGGGGGAGGAGATACTCCTTTCCCCCTTCTCTTGGGTGTGTATGTGAGTGTGAGTGTGTGTGCCATTGGGAGGCTCCTGGGAAGGAGGGGGCACCAGAAGAGGGGGTGAGTCAGGCAGTGTGCCCCCATCCCCCCCCCAGGCTGGTGGAGAACATCTGGTTTTCATGAAATGCTAGAAGAGTAATGGGCCTAATTGCTGCAATAAGGGCAGGGGGAACATTGGGGGTAAGGGGGGGAGTTGAGCAGCTACCCACCCCCCCTATCTGTCACACCTTTCCCCTAGGCTGTGTGTGTGCGGGGGGGGGGGGGGGGGGGGGGGGGGGGGCGGTGAGGCCGATGGGAAAGGCTAGGCAGGGTGCCCTGATGTCCTTCCCCTCCTGGGACCCCCTTTCTTAGGAAGGAACTCCGAAAGGGTGATGTTGAATGGGGAGCATCTGGTGTTGGGAAGAGGGGGGCCGGGAGGGTTTGGGGCTTTCTGGAACCCTCCTCCCCCACTGCTCTATGCCCTCCTCCCAGTCCCCCTCCCTGTGGCCTGGCCACTTCTGGTTCTAATTACCAACCAGGCGGGCCTGACTTAATTGGGACCTTTCGGGAGAGGAAGGGTGGAGGGGGAAGGGTGGGGGGACTGACAGCCCGCACTGAAGAGCTGGGTTCCCTTTATCCCTTCCACCTGGGTTTTGGGGACTTGGTGTCACCCCCAGTTTGGTCCCCACATATAAATTTCTGTTCTGAGTATTCAAGGGACTGCTCTGACTCTTACCCTGCCTGTGGTTTGATTCCAAGGCCAAAGATATATCCCCTTCCTTGTTGGGGTGCCCCCTTCAGGAATGGGGAGTTGGAAACATGAGGGGGGAGTTTACTCTGGAATGGAAAGATACCAGTATTCCCTTCCCCAGCCCCCTAATTCAGTCAGCCCCCCTCCCTGTCCTCAGTCTCACTTCCCCAGTCCCCTCAGTCTCTTCCTCCTATGCCCCCCCGACTATCCAGCCTCCCCCGAACCCCACCTCTCATTCCCACCCCCTCCCCAAGACCTCACCTCCCAGCCTGCTGTGGCACCCCTCGCTCTGCTCCGCTATCTGTCCTCCCAATCCTGTCCCCAATATTTGTCCCCTCAAGTCCCTTGCACCCCTTAACTACCCTCCCCCCAGTTGCATCAGAGATTCTTAGAAAAGCGGCGCCCCGCCCCGCCCTGCTTCTGCCGCCGCCGCTGCCTGGGCTGGGGGGGGAGGGCCAGCAGCGCTGGGGTCTCTGTGCGCCCGTGTGTGTGCGTGTGTGTGTCTGTCTGTGTGTGCGTGTGTATGTCTGTATGTCTGCATGTCTATATGTGTGTGTCTGTGTGTGCGTGCTTCTGTGTGTCTGTGTTGTCTGTGTGTGTGTGCATGTCTATATGTGTGTGCATGTGTGTGTCTGTGTGTGCATGTGTGTGTCTGTGTGTGTCTCGGGGGCGGGGGCGGCGCTCCCACTCGCTCCGCGCCTCCCCGCGTGAGCCAGGCTGACCGAGCCGGCCGGGCAGGCCGGGCAGGCGGGCAGCCGGGCAGCCGGGCAGCGGGGCGGGGCGCTGGGCTGGACGGGCCGGGGGAGGGACAAGGGGGGGGCGGTTTCCGGGAGTCGCCGCCGCTGGCGCTGTCCCGGGGCCAGGCCCCCCCGACTCCGCCCGGGCAAACTCTTGACGTGGACTGTGCCCGGCCCCGGGCCCCCTCCCCGGCCGCTCCTGGCTCCTCCGCCGCCGCCCCGGGCCCCCAGCAGCTCCCCAGGGTCCCACGGGGGGGGGGGCACAGACGCGGGAGCAGCGGGAAGGGAGCGGCGAGGGTCTCCGCCAAGGGGGGCTGGGAGGGGGGGCGCTTGGCCCTCCTGAGGGGGAGCCCAGGCTCTGGGGAGCAGGTGGTGGTCCTTGGGGAGGGGGCGGCCGGTGGCGCTCCGGGGAGTTGCTGACCCGCGGGGGCAGTTGTTCATGGGGGGCGCGTTGGAGATTGGGGGGGGCGGAGCAGACTAGGGGGCGATCGGCGGGCGGTTCCGGGGGCCGGCTGGATCCCCTGGAGGGGTATTTGAGGGATCGTGGGTGGGCCCGGGTGGGCTCTTGGGGCTCTCTGAAGGATCGGAGGGGCCCTTAGGGAGCTCTGCAGGGGGGCAGCCAGGGACCCTAAAATCCGGGCATGGGGGTCCGGAGGACAGTGGGAGTCGCCGTGGGGGGCAGGGCCGCAGGCGATAGACAGTCGGGGACCCCGGCCGAGCCGCGGGTGGGCAGTGGGGGCCGGGGAGGAGGCTGCGCGGCGGGGCCGGGGCCGGCTGGGCGGGGCCGGGCGGGGCCGGGTCAGGGGGAGGTGAGCGCGCTCGGCCGCCCGCCCTGAGGGGGGTTCCCGGAGAGTTCACGTCGGGCGCGCGCTTCGGCCCCGGGACAAGGCGCTGGGGGGAGGGGCGGCGGGGGCGGGGCCTGGAGGCGGGGCCGAGCCCGAGCCGCAGGAATGTGCCGGGCGCGCGCGGGGGGGGGGGGCGGAGCCTCGGAGCCGTCTGGGGCAGGGGCGGGGGAGGGGAGCGAGCGCTCCGGACCCGGGCCGGGCGGGGGGCGGGGGGGGGGCTGGGGGCCCCCGCCTTCCCGCGCGCGCTCTCTCTCTCTCTCTCTCTCCCTCTCCCCTCTACTTGAGGGGGCACGCGGAGTGTGGAAGCGAGGAAGGGGGAGGGCACGCGCGCGGCCTCTCCGCTGTTGCTCCCGCCTCCGCTGCAGGCACGCGCGTGGGTGCGAATGACGGGCTTCCGTACGCGGGCCTGGGATTCGAGGGGCGTCCGTGCACGCGTGTTTATGTCTGCACATGCGTGCGGGCCCGTGCGTGCACGGCCGAATATGTGCATAGGCGCGCAGCCCCAGATGTGCGCGCGCGCGCGCGTGGAGGCTGCGCGGGTGTTTGTGTGCGTGTGCGCGCGTGTGGAGGGTGCGTGTGCGTGTGCGCGCTCGGCCCCCGCTCGGCCGGCCCCGCTCGGCCCGGCCCGGCCCCCCTGCGCGCTCCAGCCCCACCCCCTCCGCCCCTCCGGGCTTGGCTTTTACAAAAGGTCCGCCCGGCCAGAGCCGCCTCGGCGCCCGCCCGCCCGCCCCGAGTGAGCGGGACCGCAGCCCCGCCCGGCCTCCCCCGCGGGGATCCCCGGCCGCGCGCCCCTCCATGCCGCCGCGCCGCCGGCCCCGGCGCTCCCCCGCCTCCCGCCAGTAGCGGGGCGCCGCCGGGGCGCAGGGGGGCTGCGCGGGACCCGGCCTGCCCCGGCTCCTCCGCCCTGGGCCGCGATGTACGACTGCATGGAGACGTTCGCCGGGAGCCCCAGACGGCTGTACGGGGCGGTGGGGCCGGGGCCCGGCTTGCTGCGCAAAGCCCCCGCCAGCCCCTGCTTCGCCGGGCTCGAGTCCTTCTCCTGGCCGCCGGCCGCCGCTCTGCAGTGTAGGTACCGCTCGGGACGCGGCCGCGGGCGCCTCCTCTCCGGCCCTTTAAACCCGCTTTGGAGTCGGCGGGGTGGAGGGAAGCTCGCCGCCCTCGCGGGGGCCCTTTAAATCCCGGGGGGGGGGGCGGCCGGCCCTTTAACCGCGGGGCCCCCCGCGGGCTTCTGTGGGGGTGTGCGGTCGGGGTGTAGTAGGTGATTTCCAGCGTGGGTGTGCGGCCGGTGTCACTCGTGGGGGGGGTCCCCGGTGTTTACTTGTGCACTTCGCAGCCGCGGGAGCGCAGCCCGAGGAAAGTTGTGCGGGCCCCGAGCGATCGGGGGGGGGGCCGGGAGGGGCCCCCCCGCCCCGGGGCGGGAAATGGGGGTGACAGTCACTCTCGGGACGGGAGTGCGTGCGTCTGTGACCTTGGGAGGGTGGCCCGGTGTGTGCGCGCGTGTGCGTGTGCGGCTCGCCCGCCCCGTGGGCTTTGGCCCGCGTGGATGCTTGCGGCGTGAGCCTGAGGCGCGGGGGACCCCGCGGGGGGCGGTCTGGGAAGTGAGCTGCGTGAGAGCATCCCGGCCCCCTCCCGTCCGAGCGTGGCGGGGCGCGGAGGGCAGGGGTCCCCACGGCCGGCCCGAGCGCCCCTCCGGCCCTTTTCCACAGACCAGTTTGGAGACTATGTGCCGGGGGGTGGGGGGGGGAAGGAAAGGCCGGCCCCGGGGAGGGGGCTTCTTCCTCGCTGGGGCCCCGACCTCGCTCCTGCCCCCCTCCGGCGAGGGGCGGCATCGGCCGGTGCCCCGGGCCGGCCCGGGAGGGAGCGCGGGGCCCCCCGGAGTCCCCTCTCCAGAGCTGTAATAAAAAGCCGGGCCCGGGAGGCCGTAAAAATGAAGTCCAGATGAGAGGCCGCTTTGAAGAGCGGGCTGCGGGGCCCGGAGGCGGGGCCGGGGCGGGGGCCCGGGCCAGGACCCCCCCAGCTACTCAGAGTTTCCGTAGGGCACGGGTCCCTTTAGGGGCGGGGGGCAGGCGCTGGTGAGGATGGGGGCGGGAAGAGAGAAGGGAAAAGGGCAGGGCGGCCCGGGGGCGCTGTGGGAGTGTGCGAGCCCGGTCACCCGCCCGGAGCCCCCGCCAACGCTCCCCACTCCTTGGCACTCCGCAGCGCTGTTTACAAGTTCAGCCCTTCTCGGTTCCACAGCCGAGCCGCTCCGAGCTGATGGCCCGGCTGGGGGGGCCGGGGAGGACTGGGGGGCGTCTGGGCCCTTCAGGGCTGGGCTGGGGGGAGGCCACGTTCCTGGAGGCGACCGATGGAGGCTACTCCAGGGGTCAGGTCGGGCCTTGCAGTCGTTCGGGGTAGGCACCGAACTGCCCCTTGGGCTTGGCTGACCGCTTCCTCGCCTCACCGTCGCTCCGTGGGGGCTGCTGGGTTTATCCCCCTCTCCAGCGGGCCAGGGTTCCGAGGAGCCAGGACGGGGGCAGAGAAAAGATGTGGTGGAGCGGGCTTGGTGGGACCAGAGTGGTACTTGTTGACTGTCTCGGGAAAGGGGTCTCTCCTTTGTGTGTGTGTGTGTGTGTGTGTGTGTGTGTGTGTGTGTGTGTGTGTGCGTGTGTGTGTGTGTGTGTGTGTGTGTGTGCCTTGTGTGCTTGTGTGTGTGTGTGTGTGTGTGTGCCTGTGTGTGCCTGTGTGTGCCTGTGTGATGGGAGGAGGTGTGGGTTGGCCCCAGAGCCTGGGGCTCCGCAGTGCCCCCAGCCTCGCAGCTGGGAGCATTTACAGCCGATTATAAAGAGTTTGTTTGAAGCTCTCCACTGGCTGGCCAGGAATTTCCTCAATTTCAGCAATTTGGACTTTAAAAGGAGAAAAACCCAGAGCCCACCACCTCCTCTTCCCTCAAAGAGGCCCCCTGATTCCGACCCAGCCAAGCCAGTTGTGCCTAGGGGGGCCCTTGTTGGGGACAGTCTGGGTCCACCATTGGGTTAGGGTCTCTGGAGCAGCTTCCCCACCCCCAGATGGGCTTCAGAAATCACTGGCTTGTCCCTTAGGGTTTAGAGATTGGGGATGGGGGGGAATAAGGGTGGGCTGCTACAGGGGTGCCCGGGCAGGGGTGATGGCATCACCCAAAGTAGATAAACTGCCCCCTAGGCCTGTCTCCTCGAACCCCTCTGCTTTGTGGATTGGCTGGCACTGCCCCATGCAGGCTTGGCCCCACCCGGGGCCCTTTCGCAAGAGAGGAAATGAGGCAGCTCTCTGAGGGCAAGGAAGGCGTCAATGCCCGAGGTGAGCACCCAACCCTGTTCTTAGCCCAGTGGGCACCATTTATCCAGAGTAAAATGTGGTGGGAAAAATGGGTCTGGGGAAAGAATTTGGCAGTCCATCCCTCTCCAGGATTCTTAGGAGCAGCTCTCCCCCAGCCCCCAATTTTGAATAGAACTCAGGAATTCTTCTCCTCCTCCCAACCTGGATTCTTATGTAAATGGAGGGGGGGGGGACCCTGGGTCAGGTCTCCCTTCCCCCAGCCTACCCTCTGGGTGGGTGGAGCCAGACTGTAACCCTGGAATCTGGCCCTCGGATGCTCTTTCTGGTTGGATTGGGGACCAAACCCAGGTGAGCCCCAGTAGGCTGGGAAGGATGTGCAAAAAGCTGATGCATCTCGGATTCTTCCATTCTCTTACATAGTAGGGTTCTGGGGGGCTCTAATGGTGAGACTCCTGACCTATCTAAAACTTGTGTGTCTGTCTCTTTCTGTGTCTGTCTCTGTCTCTCTCTGTCTCACTCTCTCTGTCTTTCTCTGTCTCTCTGTCTCTTTGTGTGTATGTGTGTCTGTATCTCTCCCAAATATAAAAAGCAGTCTTGTCTGCACTCAGATTAATTACTTCAGCACAGAAGTGAGCAGCGGCTTCTTCCCCCATTGTGAGGTGGGTCTTCCCGCTTTGGGGAGCCCAGTTTGGGAACAGCTCCATAAAGTAATCAGGAATGGAGAAACATGGAGACAAAGCGTTCAAAGCTAGTCCCTCCTCCCTTCTCCCCCTCCTTGCAAGTTGCTGCTTGCCTTCTCAGGCATGTGCCCCACAGACTCCCAAACAGGCTTCGGCATACATGCCCCCCTTGTCTCTCCCCTCCCTGGGCCCCATTTTCAGAGTCCCACCTTTTCTCTCTTCTCCTCCTATAAACTAGTCCCTGGATTTGAACAGTGTCATTGCCTCTTACTTAATTTTCCTTGGTTGGGATTCAATGAGATCTGCTGCCACCTCACCCTGTGTGGTTGGGCAAGTCTTTTCACTTACTTGGGCCTCAGTTTCCTCATCTGTAAAATGATGGAATTTCTTAGGTTATAATTCTATGATTATATGCTTTTTTGAGGAGATAGCCAGAAGATATTCTTGGGCACTTGAACTGTATTCACCCAGGATGACCCCTCTGCCTGTCTCTCTTCATCCCAGATAGATTTAGGGCTAGGACACTGAGAAATTAAGGAATAGGGGCATGTTATTAAAGCATTTCCTGAAGGGAAGAGGGTAACTTCCTACCCTATTATGTTTTGGAAAAATGGAGGGCCAGAATTCCGGGCTCTTCAGAAGCCTCTCGCTCCCCACTTACCCAGTGCTCTCCCAGAGGCCCCAAGGAGGGGACCATTGGAAGACGGGGTTCTATGAATCCTGGCTAGGGAAAAAAGGGAAAGAATCTTGGTGAAGGCAAAAGTTTTGACACCCCAAACCCTGTTTTGTTTTGTTTTTTTTTGTTTTTTGATTGGGTCCTAGAACCTTGAGCTTTTATATTATCCTGTTCAAATGGTTCATTTACAGATGAGGAAACTGAGGGGTTAACCTCTCAGGTTGGTCTTGAGCCTCTGGATTTGGGGGGATTAGGTTTTTGTTTTGAAAAAGCTGAGGTGAGACTGGCTTTGTTGAAGGGTTGTTGATGGGTGGGTGTTTATTATATGCATGTGGGGAAATGGGGGGCCTGTTTATGGTAAAGTTGTATATGTGTCCATGAGAAAAGGGGTCTGTACGTTGTTACTGAAAGGTTATTTGCATGTCTGTGTTATTGTTGGGTAGTTGTTGCTAGAAGACTGGAAAAATAAGCAGAAGGGTGTTGTGGGGGTGGGGGGGTACCTCTGTTAATTCCACATTGCTCCTCCCCCTCCCAGCTGTTGAGACCCAGAGCACAAGCTCCGAGGAAATGGTGCCCAGCTCCCCCTCACCCCCTCCACCTCCCAGAGTCTACAAACCCTGTTTCGTCTGCAACGACAAATCTTCCGGCTATCACTATGGGGTCAGCTCCTGCGAGGGTTGCAAGGTGTGTATTGGGAAAACCTAGACCCCCCTTGAGCTGAGTCAAAGGAAGTTGGGGTGGGGCCAATGGAAAGGGTGAGGGCCCAAGATTAAGGGGTGGGTAGGTCAGTCAGTGAAGCATTTCATTGAGCTGAGCACCTACAAAAAAGGCAAAAAAGGGGGGGTGGGGGTGACATCAGGGAATAGAAGTTTGGGTGGGGCCCAGAGGTGTTGGGCAAGTCTTTTGGGTAGAATACACTCTGTTCTAGGCTGGAAATTGGGAGGGAAAAGGAGAGGTTCTGGGTGGGAGCCTGGAGGTCTAGGAATGTTGCTTTGAAGACCCCCCCCCTTTTTTCCCCATCCACCGCCAGGGTTTCTTTCGAAGAAGCATCCAGAAGAACATGGTGTACACGTGTCACCGGGATAAGAACTGTATCATCAACAAGGTGACCCGAAATAGGTGCCAGTACTGCCGATTGCAGAAATGTTTTGAAGTTGGGATGTCCAAGGAAGGTAGGTTCCCCTGGACTTGTCAGGACCATGTCTCTGCAATTGGCCCCCACCTCACCCTCTGAAACCTTGCTCCTTTTCACCCTACTTTTGGAGAATCCCCCTCAGCCACCTATCCTTAATATTCAAACCGGTCCATGGGCCTTAACCCTTTGGTTTCCCACAAATAGGAATGGAGATTAGGGATCACCTGCCCTCCTCCCATGGGAAAATCGAGGGCATATTAGAGATATCCCATTTTTCTTCATCCTTGCCCCAGGATTTAGCACAGATTTGGGGTGCTGGCTCCCTCTCCTTCACCCATCCCCCACCATTGTGCTGCCAGGGCTATAAGTGGATATCCTGCCGGCCTTGTATCCTGCCACCCCCACCCCCCACCCCCCTCACTGGCTCCCTCGGTAGCTCCTGCAGGGTGACAGGAAGGGCAGGATGGAGGCCTGCTGCCTGGAGAGAGAGGGAGTGGGGACTACAGGCCCTGGGCCCGGGAAGGGAACCTGTGAGACACAGTAAATGTGGGGAATGGAAGGGGGAGAGGTGGGTGCTGGGAGGAGGCCGGGGTCCCTTTGAGATGCAGGAGAAAGGGACAGGGATGGACCTGGGTGTCCTGACCTTTCTCCTTGGCTTCTCTTCCTCCACTCCCTACCCTGCCCCAAGCTGTCCGGAATGATCGAAACAAGAAGAAAAAGGAGGTCAAGGAAGAAGGTCCTCCTGATAACTATGAGCTGAGCCCCCAGCTGGAAGAGCTTATTGCTAAAGTCAGCAAGGCCCATCAGGAGACTTTCCCCTCATTGTGCCAGCTGGGCAAGTATACAACGGTGAGTAGGCATAGCATGGTCCGGGGTTAGGGATCGAGGGAGGAGGGGCTAGGCTTCTGGAGATGCTGAGAAGGAAGGGGAGCAGCTCAGAGAGGTGTTGGGGAGATGATTAGCAAGCTATGGGAAGAAGATATACCAAATTGGGTTCTCAGTTCCCCCCCCCCCTGCCCCTTAGGCATGGGGAAATAATCATTTGGGCAATAGAAGCAATCAGGTGACTCACCCAGAATCACACATTTAGTATGTCTGAGGCTGGATTTGAACTCTGATCCTTCTTTCTCCAGGGCTGGTGCTCTAAAAACAGTGCTCAATAAATATTTATTAAGCCCATGCTGAGATAAGACTTTGAGAGTAGGTCACAGTGGCTTTAGACCCTGTAAATTCTGATTCTCCTCCCTAGAACTCAAGTGCAGATCACCGGGTGCAACTGGACCTAGGCCTGTGGGACAAATTCAGTGAGCTGGCCACCAAGTGTATCATCAAGATTGTGGAGTTTGCCAAGAGACTTCCGGGATTCACAGGCCTCAGCATAGCTGACCAGATCACCCTCCTCAAAGCAGCCTGCCTGGACATCCTGGTAAGACTGTGGGAACCACCAAAGAACACTTTCTTTAATTATATCTGGATTCTACCTTCCCTTAGACCCCTGATCCCTCAAGGCTTAGCACATCTCATAAATATTCCATACTCTAGAAATCATTTTCCCCTAGGGAACTGAATCTGCACCCACTTAAGCCCTAAGACCCCTTTTATCCAAAGCCAGCCCCTCCCCATCTCCTAGCTCAAGGCTTCTAGGATTTCTTTTGTTGGATGCCTTTGGTCTCCTTTCTGACATTCCTTAGGTCTTCTCCTGACACTGCCCACCTAAGCAGCCCAGCAGGTGTGGTTTAGTAGAAAGGACATTGGAGTCAGGGGACCTTTGGCCTCTAAGATCCTCATCCACACTACCCACCCTACTACCCTTCTGATTACTCCAGAATTACTCCTTAAGACTGACCACAAGGATATTCTCTTCCCCATTCTGGCCTCTTGAGACCCTGACTCTCAGAAAGCCTTGAGATATTCTCTCTCTCTCTCTCTCTCTCTCTCTCTCTCTCTCTCTCTCTCTTTTAGTTTTTTGCAAGGCAAACGGGGTTAAGTGGCTTGCCCAAGGCCACACAGCTAGGTAATTATTAAGTGTCTGAGGCCGGATTTGAACCCCAGGGACTCCTGACTCCAGGGCCGGTGCTTTATCCACTACCCCACCTAGCCACCCCTGGAAAGTCACTTCAGAAAAGACTTGAGGTAAAAGTTTGTCTACTGGTCAGTGATCAGTGTTAGAAAAAGAGACGGAGGGGCAGCTAGGTGGCATAGTGGATAAAGCACCGGCCCTGGAGTCAGGAGTCCCTGGGGTTCAAATCCGGCCTCAGACACTTAATAATTACCTAGCTGTGTGGCCTTCGGCAAGCCACCTAACCCTGTTTGCCTTGCAAAAAAAAAAAAAGACTCTCCAGCTCCTAGTTTTCCCTATATTTTCCTTCACTTCCCACTTATACTCCCCCTTGGGGCTTATTCTCAAAGTTGGTATATTGTTCATGATATAGTCCTGTCCCTGACAGACTCTTCCTCCTGCCCTTTGCCCCACCCCGATGCTGGGTCTTGGTTCATTAGCCCTTTCCACTGCCTTCCTGAACAGGTCATAGATTCTTCTCACTCCTCACTCCCCCTGAGCCCCATTATCCCCCTCCCCATTGCCTTTCTGTTAACCCGGCAGTTTCATAGTATTACCTCCCATTCCCCAATAAAGCCAGGACCACCCTTGACCAGCTCCCCATCTTGTATCTCTCCTTACTCACCCTGCCTCCAGATGCTTCGGATCTGCACTCGATACACCCCGGAGCAGGACACAATGACTTTTTCTGATGGGCTGACCCTCAATCGGACACAGATGCACAATGCTGGCTTTGGGCCTCTCACAGACTTGGTCTTTGCCTTTGCTGGACAGCTGTTGCCTCTTGAGATGGATGACACAGAGACTGGACTGCTCAGTGCTATCTGCCTCATCTGTGGAGGTATCCTTGTACCCTTAGCCTTTTTCTTCCTGCTACTCCAGACCCTGCTGGTCCAGTTCTTTAAAACAGCCACTTCTGGGAAAGACCCCTTAGCCCTTTCTACCAGGGTAGATCATAATAAGCTTTTCTCTTCTACCTTCACTGAGTGGGGATAATATGGGAAATTGCAGGCTTTGCTCTGGGACATCCTCTAGTGGGGTCCCTGGCATTCCTGCTGTCCCCAGTCCTCCACTATTACTGTTTTCTCCCATCGTTTCCCATAAACTTTTCTCTTACCCTTGCCTCCTCTTCCACACTTTCCCAGACCGAATGGACCTAGAGGAACCAGAGAAGGTGGACAAATTGCAGGAGCCACTCTTGGAGGCCCTGAGGTTGTATGCACGGCGGCGGCGGCCCAGCCAGCCTTACATGTTCCCAAGAATGCTCATGAAGATCACTGACCTTCGGGGCATCAGTACCAAGGGTCAGCCTGGAAGGGATGGGTGTGGTGGAGGGAAACATGAACTGAGGAAAGAGCCTAGATCTACTTGGGGGCCACATTTCTTACACACCCACCCTCTGCCTTAGGACTCAGTACTTGGTTGGGGGAGAGGGGGAGGAAGAGGAATACCCAGACTAATTGGGGGGAAATAGGCAGATTTCAGACACATGATGATTCTGGGCAAGTCACTTAGCTCTGGCCTGCCTCTGTTTACTCATCTCTAAAAATGGGGATAATAGTACCGACCTCCAAGGTCATAAGGATCAAATGAGTTAAGATTTGTAAACTTTAAACTTTAGAGTGTTATATAAATGCTGTTACTACTACCACATCACCACTACAAACCCAATCTTCTACTGCTATTACTATCACCACCACCACCACCACTACAAAACCATTCTATTACTATCACTACCACTGCTACTACCACTATCACCACTACAAAACCATTTTCCTACTATTATCACTACCACTGCTACTACCACTATCAACACTATAAAACCATTCTACTACTACTACTACTATCACTATCACTGCTACTACTACCACCACTACTACAAAAACCATTTAGCTACTACTATTACTACCACTGCCACTACCACTACCACTATAAAACCATTCTATTACTATCACTACCACTACCACTACCACATCATTCTCCTACTATCACTACCACTGCTACTACCACTATCACCACTACAAAGCCGTTTTACTACCATTACTACCACCACCACTACAAAACCATTCTGCTACTATTACTCCCACTGCTACTACCACTACCACCACTACAAAACCATTCTACACTACTGCTATTACTACCACCACTACTACTGCTGCTGCATAATTGAAACTCACTTAAAAAAAAAATCTTTCCTCACAGAGAAACCTGTGAAGTAGGTAGGTTGTACAAGTATTGTCCCATTTTGCAGATGAGAAAACTTGAGTCTAATAAGTGGTGACTCAGTCCCAGAACTAGTCCATGTGAAGGTTTGCCTTTGAACCTAGGTCTTATTCCAAAGCGGATTCTTTTTCCTCTGCCCTCCACTGCTTCAGTACACTTGGGTTGTGTTATACTTGGGGGGCTTGTAAGATCAAAGTTAGGACTGGGGATAGTTTCTCTGGAAAGGCTTCCAGGAAGGAGTCAGGAAATGGGCACCTACTTTTAGCTATATCTAATCCATCTCTGGCCCTGGAGGAGAGAGTGAGTTGGAATGTCATGGTCTCTATTTCTATTTATTTATTTTTTGCAAGGCAATGGGGTTAAGTGACTTGCCCAAGGCCACACAGCTAAGTAATTATTAAGTGTCTGAGGCCAGATTTGAACTCAGGTGCTCCTGGGCCAGTGCTCTATCCACTACATCACCTAGCTGCCCTCAATGGTCTTCTTTTAAGAATGGAGGAGAAATAATGACGATGCGCAGACCCTGGGTTCAGTTCTTTCCAGATAGTCTCTTATTTGATCTATGCCACAACCCTGGGAGGAAGGGGTTATTATTACCCCCATTTTTCAGTAGAGAAGTGACTTGTCCAGGGTCACTCTACTAGGAAGGATTTGGCCTGGATTTGCCCCCTGGTCTTCCTGATTCCTGGCCCAGGGTTCTAGCTGCCCCAGTAGAACAGGGTGAGGCAGAACCGGGCAGAGAAGGGCATCCCAGATTGTGAAGTGCCCATTATTAGAGACAGGAGTCAGGAATGGGAGGGTCCCTTGCCATCAGGCTGGAAAGTCCTAGAAGATGAGTGGGAATGAGGCAGGTCAGAGGAAGGAGAAGTGGCAGTACCTGATCATCTCTTCCTTGGGGTCCTTTTCTTCACAGGAGCAGAACGCGCTATCACTTTGAAAATGGAGATCCCAGGTCCAATGCCCCCCTTGATCCGGGAAATGCTGGAGAACCCTGAGATGTTTGAGGACGACTCCTCGCAGCCTGGCCCCCGAGCGGAGCCCCCCAGCGAGGATGAGGGCATAGGGGGTGGGGGCGATGGGGACCTCAGTCCCCCCCCTGATCCAGACCCCTGATTTCCCCCTGCTGTGGTGGCGGTGGTAAGGGGTTCTCAGATCCCCAGGTAGCAGACTGACCATCCCCACCAGTGACTGGGAGAGGACCTTCGGTGCCCTCTCTTTACTCCCATTCCCCAAACCAGCACCAGTTCAAGCTCCTTGTTTTTTGCCAAAGTTTCCTGGGCTTCGTGTCCATCCTTTCCCCTCACCAAGTCCTAACTGGGCTTCCTCCCCACAATTTTCTGGCTGGGACCCGATTCCCCTGCCTCCTTCCCCACCTTTGGGAGATGGACCGGGAAGGGAGATGGGGTCTCAGCTATGAATCCAGGAGCTGCCTCTTGGACATCGGGATCCCTCAGTTCCCCAGCAGGGAGAAGGGGGAGAACCTTTGTTGGTGCTGAGTAGGTGAGGACCTTGTCTCCCACACATCTCCCCCCTCCCCTGCCAGGTGCTTAGACCTCCAGGAATAATTAGGAACACTAGAGACCAAAGGGGGAGTTCTGGGGTGGGGGGGGCAGATGCAGGCCCAGTCTGCAACTCTTGGCTGAAGACTGGCAAGGAACCCCCCTTTCCCTATGCTTCCCCCACAAAAAAGGGGAAGTGCCCTCCGTTAAGAATCCCCCAGCCCTATCATGTGCCTTGGGTGTCCCCCGCCCCCCATCTCAGCCATCGGGGCGGAACCCTTCTACACTACCGAGGGGCCTGGGGAGCCCCTCCAACTCCACCCCTAGTGCCTTCCCCCACCGTACCCCAGAGCAGCTCAGCCTAGGGAGGGGAGGGCTGCTTAGCTGATCCCTACCCTACCCAGAGGAAGCCTCTTATTTATTTATTAGCTTTTGTTTACACCCTGGGGGTTCTGGGGGTGGAGCCCAGGGCCCCTTCTGATTCCCAACCCCTGGTTTGTATTTAGCTGCCAAATAAAATTCCCTCTGGCCCCCCTTTTTCTCTGGGGGGGCTGGGTGCTGTCCCCTCCCCCCCTTTGTTTACATCCCCTCCCTCCCGCTGTATCGCAATTGCTGAGTTTTCTATTTTTGCAAAATAAAGTGATGGAAACTCATGGGATCTGACTTTATCCTGGTGGGAGGTGGAGTTGAGGGAGGCCCCTAAGACTTGCTTTAAAGTGCAGAGTTGGCCCATCCAGTGTTTTACCCTTCCCACGTCTCCCCAGGCTTTACCCATTCACTCCCCAGGCTCTTGGGTTGGGATGAGAGTACAGCCAAAGGGAATGAGATCTGGAAACCAGATTGGGAATCTAACCAGGAAAGAGTTTGGGGTGTGGACCAGATATCTCTGCCCTAGTCCTACCTGGGCCTATATCTTCAGTGGCCACTAGAGGGTAGCTATGGGTAGGTCACATTAGATATTGGTCTCTCCCTACAAAGCATTCCTCAAACCGCCTTCTTGGACTGAGGGACTTAGATTTAGACCTGGAAGAGATCTTTTGAGATCTTCAGCAGAAGGTTATACATCTTGTAAGATGCAGAGCTTGGTTGGGACCATGGGCCTCCTGCCTTCACCTCACCTTCCTCACTCCTAGCCACTCTTCACCTGGGCTCCCCCTGAACAGAGGAATTCTGGGGGGGGGATAGGCTCTGGACTATTTGCCTTCTTTTCAGAAAGATCAGTGCTGGGAGTGGGAGATACTAGAGAGAGGAGAGGTCACAGGTGGGGAGAGGTGGGGCTGGGTACTAAGGAACCAAGAATCCGGAGAAAGTGAGAGCTGAAGAGGAAACCACTAAAGTGGGTGGGGATGGAGTGGGGATGTGGGGAACCAGCTGCCCTGGAGAGGGTAGATAATGATTTGAGGAGGCAGGTAGCCTCCTCAAACCAGAGTAGGGGCACCTCTTTGTTTCCTTCCCTATATAATATCTTTAGGATGGGAAAAGGGAAGGATTCAGGCAGAGTCACAATACATTTCCCAACCCTAATAGTTTTTTTTTAGTATTTGGAAAGTATTTTTTTTAATTTAAGGCAATGGGGTTAAGTGACTTGCCCAAGGCCATACAGCTAGGTAATTAGTAAGTGTCTGAGGCTGGATTTGAACTCAGGTACTCCTGACTCCAGGGCCAGTGCTCTGTCCACTGTGCCACCTAGCTACCTCGATAATTTTCTTTTTTTTTTAGTTGTTTTGTTCGAGCAATGCGGGTTAAGTGACTTGCTAAGATCACACAGCCAAGTAGTAATTGTTTGGGGCTAGATTTGAACTCAGGTCCTCCCAACTCCAAGGCTGGTATTCTATCCACTGCATTGCCTAAGCTGCCCCAGAAATAACTTTCAATATTCATTTTTGTAAAGTTTTCTCCTTCCTGCCCTTCCCCTCCCACCACCCAAGGATAGGAAGTAATCTGATATAGGTTATACATGTTCAGTGGTGTTACACATATATCCATATTGGTCACACTGTGAAATAAGAATCAGAACAAAAAGGGAAAAATGATGAGAAGGAAAACGCAAAAAAAAAAAAAAGGTGAAAATAATATGCTTTGATCTGCATTCAGGATCCATAGTTCTTTTCCAGGATACAAATCTTTTAGAATTGCCTTTGCTCTATTGCTGGGAAGAGTATAGTAGGCAATCTGGGTTAAATGACTTGCCCAGGATCACACAGATGAGTATGTGTCTGAGGTTAGATTTGAACTGGGGTCCTGCATCCAAGCCTGCTGCTCTAGCCATCTATCTGCCCTTGTGAAGTTTCTCTTGGCTCTGGATCCTGTCTGACAGTGCACTCAGTACCGGGCTTGATATCCTCATTCAGTCTGTACCCCTTTTCGTATAAATCTATACTCCCCATCTTATTCCTATTCTCTTGCTCCTCTATCATTTACTTTTCCGAACTTGGTCCCTCCAACCCTCTTGTTTCCACCTTCCATCTTCATCATTTCCCATTATGTCTTTTCCAATTTTATCCTAGGTTTCTATCTTCATCACTTCATTCTTCCATCTCCTAGTCTCTCTACCCTCTACAATGACTACCAACCAATATTATCACTCAACTTCTCCTTGACCATTCCATCTTTTTGCTGTCCATTCGCCTTGGGTCCTGCATCATTATGCTATCTTCTAGTTACTTTCCCTTCCCCCCTGCGCGCGCACACACACACACACACATATCACCCCCCCAAGTTCCCCCTCCAACTCTGGGTGTGTCACTTCCTCCCCAGTCTACCCCTAAGCAGATGCAAACAGCACAAAGACAGATACCACCAGAGGAAGATCTCTGCACCTGTGAGTACTGGAGAACCCTAACCCTCCACCCCTAACTCCCTCCAAGTTCTTTTTGTCTTAATTGCCTCCAAGGGAAAGGGAAATTCTCTGGACTGGTAAGGCTGGACACCTAGGTGTCCCAATACGAGGACCTGAATCCCACAGCTAGTTACTCTGGAATCATGATTGTTGCTTAGGTTTTCAGAGGACTCCAAGTCCCTTCCTGCTTCTGAGGGGACACAAACTCTATAACCCCCAAGCACACTTACCTCTGTTTGCATTTTCTCTAGGCCTGGGACAAGTGGAGAGAGAGAGAGAAAAGATGTAAAGATAGGAGGGTCTTCTTTAGCATCCCAAAGTTAACTTGCAATTCCTGGTTTCCAACCCAGTATCTCTTGTTCCTAATATCTGTTTAACTCTTCCACCTCAGACTCCCAAATGAGCTGATGTTCTTTATGGAAAAGAGGGTAACCATCATCTCCTGGTGGGCCAATAGGCATTGGTTCCATCCTCTAGTGTCCCTCAAGGACACTGGCCTTTTAACAGGGTCACTGCTAAAACAGGAAGGTAACTCGGGACAAAGGTATTGATATTTTAGGCTTTGTTTTCACACCAGTGTTAAAAAGAAGGAAATAACAAGGGGACTGTGGACTTTATTGTGAACAGAAATCAGAGAAATGGGAAGATTAAAAGGAAGAATGAGCAGCACTTACAAATGAAAAGAGAAAAACCAAAGAAATCAATTAGGATTAAGGGGGAAAAACACATTTTGGACTTTGAGGATCTGGGTTAGGATTGTGGGGAAAGACAAAGAGGGTGGAGCATTAGCAGAAGGGGAAAGGAAGAGGCTTGGTGAGAGAAGAGTATTGTGGACAGAGACAGAGAACCAGTAAAAATGGGACTTGGAGTAAAAGAAAGGTAGAATTAAGAGGAAAAAAGGGATAACAGAGGCAGAGTTGGGTGGAAGAGGAATTGGGGGACAGAGTTAAGTGGAAAAAGCATAATCTTCCAAAAGGGGAGAAGAGTAATCAGTTGGATGAGGTATAAAGACTATTTTTTGAGTTTATTCCACGGGGTAAGGGGTTCTAAAAGGGTGGAGGCCCTGAGCTTTGTAGGAAATGAGTCAGAGTCAGGAAAGGTGCTATCATCTCTCTCCTCACAAACACGTACACCAACCACATTGAGGTTAGACTGGGGCTAGGTAGTAGGCCCCCCCAAAGGGCATGGTAAAGTGGAGTGGTAGTGGTACAGATATACTACACTGCCTGAGTCTGGAGATTGGGTGGACAGTAGAGAGAAAAGGGGGAACCACTCTATCCCTCTGCCTTTCTCTTACCTCTTCTCATGTACCTGGACTGACTTAGCTCCGGGTCTGCAGTTATTCTTGGAAGAAGTGTGCACAGATATCTCGTCTGCATTGGTACAGCAACAAAAGTCCACCTGGTGCTGCAGCAGTGCCAGTGCTACAATCTTGCCTTCAGCTCAGGTGACCTTAAGACCTCCTCTGGGGTAGGAGAAAATATCTTCCTACTAACTCTAAACTTTTCTTTCCCCCACCCAAGATCTTTAGAACAATCTAACCTTGATTTCCCTGCTCTTCTTTTTATTTCTTCCATATGTCATTCTTCCCAGTTCCTTCTATCTGTCTCCTGCTAGTCTTTTCTTCTTTTATACTTATATCCCTCCCATCTCTGGAAAGGGATCTTTCTGATTATCTAACTCTAGTCCTTCATTTTCTGCTTAGACTATTAAGCATCTTGTTTTGGAAATAGGTGGTTTTCTAGCTCCTCGGGGCTCTGCATACAGTAGGTGCTTAATACATGTTTGACTTATCAATTGATTTGAGGTCCAGAAAAGCCAATAATCTGCATGATTTCTTACAGAATTGCTGGATCCAAAACCCAGATTTTTGAATTCTGAATCTGCTGGCCTTTCTATCATGTCAATTCAGTTCCCTCCATTTTTTTCTTTTCCATTTTTTTTTTTCACTTTTCTGAAGATGAAAAAACTAATCTGTTCTGACTTTGTTGAACAGTTCCCCTTTTCCTCAGGACCTTAAGGTTGATCTATCCTCTCTCTGACCCCACCCCCCACCCCAAATCTTAGAGAACTACTGACTTTTAGGAGGGAAGTGAAACTCTGGGGTTTGGAGATAAGGAGATGGGGTGGGGATTGAAAGGGGGGGAGACTACAGGCCAAGCTTAAAGGCTGATCCACTGAACACCTTCAGTCCTTTCACCTGCTTTCCATTGTAGGCGATGAGATCTGGAGGTTTTGCCATATTCCTAGGGCTCCTGCTGGCCTTGGGCAGTGACCAGAGGGGGTCAGATGCTGGGATCCCCTCTATGGAGGAGACCCTGGAGGTGGAAGATGCCCATCAGTCACCTTCTGGGTCCTGTCAATCAGCCTCCTCCTGTAGGGAATGCATCTTTTCCCACTACAGCTGTGCTTGGTGCAAGCAACTGGTGAGAGGCAGATTTGGGGCAGATTGGTCATGTCTAGGTCTGTGGCTCTGTGGGGGTGGGGGGTAGCAGTGGGGCCCCTCTTTTCTTTCGGTGTCACTCTCCACTCTCTACAGGAAGTTTGAGGGCCTGGGCCCTGGTCGGTGGTTGGAAAGCTGGGCAGGGAAGGGGCCCATCGGATGGGGAGGGGGCAGCTGCAACGCCGAGGCTAGCTGGAGGGTTGGAAGGGGGCTCTGCCAGGGTGCCAGCCCCCTGACTGCCGCCCCCGGCCCGCAGAACTTCACCCGCGCTGGGGAGGCGGAGGCGAGGCGCTGCGGCCGGCGGGAGGAGCTGCTGGCCCGGGGCTGCCCCCCAGAGGCCCTGGAGGAGCCCCGAGGGCAGCAGGAGGTGCTGCAGGATGAGCCCCTGAGCCAGGGCGCGCGGGGTGACCGCGCCACGCAGCTGGCCCCGCAGAGGGTTCGGATCAAGCTGCGGCGGGGTGAGCTGGGGGGAAAGCGGGGTGCGGGGGGGCCCCGGGGGGGCCGGACTTGGGAGGGATGATGACCGCCCCCCCCCCCAGGAGAGACGCAAGGGCTGCGAGTCCGCTTCCGACGAGTGGAGGGCTACCCGGTGGACCTGTACTACCTCATGGACCTGAGCTACTCCATGAAAGACGACCTGGAGCGCGTGCGGCAGCTGGGGCAGGCGCTGCTGGCCCAGCTGCGCGGGGTCACCCGCTCCGTGCGCATCGGTGAGTCCGGCACCCCGAGTCTACCCCACAGGCGCGCCCCGGCGGGTTTCCATCTCCTACGACCTTCCCTTCGCCGGCCGAGACTCTCTATTCCGTTTTGTTTTTGTTGTTTGTTCTGCAAGTGACTTGCCCAGGGTCACACTGCTAGGCAATTCGTAAGCGTCTGAGTTCGGATTTGAACTCAGGTCCTCCCTACTCCAGGGCCGGTGCTCTATCCACCTAGTGGCCCCGAGACTCTACTTTCTTAGACCAGAGTTGTAAAGGTCTGAACCCCACCGAGGTGGGATCTGGGACTCGCAAGTAGCTTTGGCCTTGATTGAGATTTTATTTTATTTTTCCAATTGCATATTATGAAAGTTTTTCAGCATTCATCTGCTTGCATATTTATGTTACTCAATTCTCTTCCCCCGCCCCATATCTCCACCCCTCACAAGGAACAGTCTAGTGAACTGTTGCTCATGTCCATTTGTGTTCAACTTATTCACATATTAGTCATTTTGTATATGGGCAATTAGGACTAAGGGAGAAGAAAGAAAGCCATGGGATAGGAAGGAAAAACATTAGAGACATTTTCTAAAAAAATCAACAGTATTCATTCAGATTCTATGATTTTGGGGTTTGGGTTTTTTTTATTCTGGATGTGGATGGTATTGTTCCTAACAGGTCTCTCAGGGTTGTCCTAGCTCTCTGAAGAGCTGACAGGAGCTGCATCCATCACAGTTGGTCAACATACAATGTTATTGTTTATGTGTACAATGTTCTCTTGGTTCTGCTCCCTTTGCTTAATGTCAATTCCTTTAGTTCTTTCCATGCTTTTCTACAGTATGACCATTCATAATTTCTTATAGAGCAATAATAATCCATAGCATTCATATACCATAACTGTTCAACTATTCTCCAATTGATGGGCATCCTCTCAATTTCCAATTCTACACCACTAAAAAAGAACTGTTGCAAATATTTTGGAAAAAGTGAGACTTTTCTCATTTTTTTATGATTTCTTCTAGAGATAGTATTGCTGGGTCAAAGAGTTCAATCAGTTTTATTGTTCCATATTGCTCTCCACAACGTTTGAATTAGTTCACAACTCCACCAACAGATGCCACTAGCTTTGTACACAATTCACCCTGTCCTAACCTGAGCTCCACATTTAGATCCCTCTACCCCTAGACCTCCACTTTCACAAAACTCCCTTTCTCTGGTCCACCTACTTCCACCTAACCCTATTTCCCAAGTCATTTTTTTCCCTTTCCTAAATTCTGCTTATTCCACAACTTTTAAGAATCTCTGACCTTTAAATCTCCTTTCCCCTTTGGAAAGCTTCAGTTACTCATTTTATCTTTTCCACCCCAAAGCCTGTCCTATAGACTTTTCTATAAATTCTATTTCCCAATGTTTAATCCTTCTACTATATATCCACTATATTCAAGTATGTGAAGGGCTGAAAGAGGAAGAGATTTGTTTTGGATGGATATTTGTAAAGACAGTTTTACATCTGACATAAGGGGGAAAGTTCTTGATAATTATAATTTCCCAAAAAAGTAGAATAGCTTCAGGCTTCAGGAGATAAGTGGAATATCTTTCCTATTTACAAGCAGATAAGAAAGGGGCAGCTAGGTGTTAAAAGTGGATAGGTAAGCCTTGGAGTAAGGAGGCTCTGAGTTCAGATCTAGCCTTACCAGCTGGGCAAATTACTTAATTGCCAAAGAAGAAGTAGGAGTTAGACAATAGCTCATCTGGGTATTTCTGTTCAGATTTTGATTCTGTGGTTCTGAGGGTATCAGCTAAAATTTGCCTCCTATACTTAGGGCAGTTCTGAGTCCCCCTTTCCCTGGGATGCAACTGTACATGTCTCTCATTCATTTCCTAGAATTCTGTTCTTCTCACTCTTCCAGGCTTTGGTTCCTTTGTGGACAAGACGGTGTTGCCCTTTGTGAGCACAGTGCGCTCCAAGCTTCAAAATCCATGCCCCTCAAAACTAGAAAAATGCCAGCCGCCCTTTAGTTTCAGACATCTGCTGCCTCTCACTGATAATGCTTCTGCCTTTGAGCATAAAGTTGAACAGCAGAGTGTGTCAGGCAACCTAGATTCACCCGAAGGGGGTTTTGATGCCATCTTGCAGGCTGCCCTCTGCCAGGTGTGTTTGTGTGGGTATGTTGGGAGAGGGAGAACAAGGGTAGTCTGAGTTTGATGGGTGGGGGAATGCTGGAAACTAGGGCTTGGGAGCCTAAGAAGACAAAAAGAGACTAGGGACAGCTAGGTGGTGCAGTGATTAGAGCACAGCCTTGGACACCTAATACTTACCTAGCTGTGTGACCTTGAGCAACCCCATTACCTTGCAAAAATAGACAGATAAATAAAAAAGAATAGAGAGGCTAGGGGAACAGGGGAATATGAATAACAGAGAATTACTTAGAGGGTTTGAAGGGGAAAAAAACCCCAAAGACCAAAGACATAGTTATAGACAAATTGATCTCTGAAAAAGTTTAAAATGTTGCCACCAGATAGGTGACTATGGTGGTAGGAGATATATTTCCTCTTTACCTCATTATCTCATTATCACACTGTTGTACCACAGGAGCAGATTGGCTGGAGAAATGTGTCCCGGCTGCTGGTGTATACATCAGATGACACATTTCACACAGCAGGTGATGGGAAGTTGGGTGGTATCTTCAAGCCCAGCGATGGACACTGTCACCTGGATGCTAATGGTTTATATAGCCGAAGCGAAGACTTTGTGAGAGCCGTTCCCCCTTCACACCTTAAGCCCTACATCCCTTTCTATCATTCAAGTCCCATTCCCTGCCTTTTTATCCTCCTGGAACTGCCTAACTACATAACCCCCCCCCCCCCTTATTTAAAGCAGAAGGTCTTCATCTGGGGTACTTGAATTTTTTTAAAAAATTTAATCACTGTATTTCAATTGAACTCAGTTCCTTTAATTAAAGATTTAATTTATTTTGGGTTTTACAATTTTTCCCCCAATCTTACTCCCCCCCACACACACAGAAAGCAATTTGTCAGTCTTTACATTGTTTCCATGTTGTACATTGAACCAAATTGGGTGTGATGAGAGAGAAATCATATCCTTAAGGAAGAAACATAAAGTATAAGAGATAACAAGATCAGACAATAAGATATCAGGTTTTTTTTTTCTAAATTAAAGGGAATAGTTCTTGAACTTTGTTCAAACTCCAAGATTCTTTATCTGGATACCGATGGTATTCTCCATTACAGACAGCTCAGAATTGTCCCTGATTCTTGCGCTGATGGAATGAACGAGTCCATCAAGGTTGATCATTGCCCCCAAGTTGCCATTAGGATATACAGTTTTTCTGGTTCTGCTCATCTCACTCAGCATCAGTTCATGCAAATTCCTCCAGGTTTCTCTGAATTCCTATCCTTCCTGGTTTCTAATAGAACAATAGTGTTCCATGCCATACATAAACTACAGTTTGCTAAGCCATTCCCCAATTGAAGGACATTTACTTGATTTCCAATTCTTTGCCCTCACAAACAGGGCTGCTATGAATATTTTTGTACAAGTGATGGTTTTACCCTTTATCTTCATCTCTTCAGGCTATAGACCCAGTAGTGGTATTGCTGGGTCAAAGGGTATGCACATTTTTGTTGCCCTTTGGGCGTAGATCCAAATTTCTCTCCAGAAAGGTTGGATGATGAACTCATTTCCTTTAAAATTCTCTGTATTTTATTTTATAAATTTGAAAACATTTTTTCTGAGAAGAGATTCATGGATTTTTCTAGATAGTAACAAAGGAATCCAGGTCACTGGACCTGTGGGTTTGTGGAAATGATCTGTTCCCTATGTTTCTTTTTTTTAAGTTTTGCCAAGTACATGTACTTTTAAATTTTATTTCATTTTTAATTTTTGGAATAAAACAAGCATTTCCATAACATAGTATAATTTTTATAGAGATGGTTGTACTTCAAACTTCAAATCTATTATGTACAATTTTCTCTTTCTTTTAAATATATAATAAAGTTATCATATAAATTTCTTTTTTTTCCCTCCTCCTCACTCCTGAGATGGTTATCAGGAAGGGGAAAAAACTCCAAAACTCAAAGGCAGAGTTATTGACAAATTGATCTGAAAAAGTCTAAAATGTTGCTGTACAATTAGATACAAATATATGTAAAATTATTCTGTCTTCTCTGATTCTCAGGATTATCCTTCTGTGGGTCAAATAGCCCAAGTTCTATCTGCTGCCAACATCCAACCCATCTTTGCTGTTACCAGTACTGCATTGCCAATCTACCAGGTGAAGCCTTTCTAGACTTCTGTCTTCCCTTAATTTCCCCTCTGACTCCAACCTTCCACTCTCCTCAGTTTTGGTCAATTCGATCCCTTTTTCCTCTCCCTTAGAACTTCTCTAATTAAGGATCCCTATGATTCCTTAGGAGCTGAGCAGGCTGATCCCCAAGTCAGCTGTGGGAGAGCTAAAGGAAGATTCCAGTAATGTTGTGCAGCTCATCCTAGATGCATATAATGTAAGGCTGGAACTAGGCTGGGGGAGGGAAGCACAGGAGATTATTGGAGGGAGTGGGGGAGGATGGAGAAGGAAACCTCGAGGAAGAATTGGGCTTCTTGGTTGGGTGGTCAGAACAAATATATCTTAGCAGTCAGTTCTTATTTGAACTCCCTTCATTCCTTCTTCCCTATTCCCACAAGATAATTGGTTTTATATATATAGATGAGTAAGGTATGATCCTTAATCTCTAACAATTTGCAGTCTTTTGGGCAGATTTAATTTAATTTTCTTACATCTCTTAGTATTTCTATTCTGGATCACTTCTCTCAACTAGACTCCTTGGATGTCAGAGTCCAAAATGATCTTTTGACATCATCTTCTAGTCCAGGAGTCATCAAACTGAGGGCCAACCCACAACCACCTAAAGATGATCTTGACATGTTTAAATGAAAAAAAAAAAAACTAAAAATATAAAAATTATTCTCAGCTTATAGGTAGTACAAAAACAAGCAGCTGTAGAAAACCCCTGATTTCCAGTCCAACCCTACCATTTTGCAGATGGGGAAGCTGAGATCCAGGATAGTGAATTGTCTAAATTTACACATTGAGATGGGAGTAGAATGCAAGTGTCCTGACTCCTAGACCTGATGCTTTTTCCCTTTTGCTTTTTATTTTATTTTATTTTTTCCAATTACATGCAAAGATGGTTTTCAACATTCATCTTTTTTGTAAACTTTTGAATTCCACATTTTCCCACCTCTCTCCCCATGGCAGTGAACAATCTGATAAAGGTTATACATGCACAACCATGTTTAACATATTTCCATATTAGTCATGTTGTGAAAGAAGAATCTGAACAAAAAGGAAGGAAAAAACCATGGGAAAGAAAAATAAATCAAAAGAAGTTTTAAAAAGTGAACAAAGTATGCTTTGCTCTGCAATAAGACTTGACAATTTTTTCCTCTGGATATGGATGGCATTTTTCTATCACAAAGTCTTTTAGATTGTCCTTGAGGACTGACCTGCTGAGAGGAGCTAATTCCATCATAGCTGATCATCAAAGAATGTTCTTCTTAACTATTTGGCCTGTATCTACCTCTAACTATGTAACACCCTAGACCTCTTCATAATCTAAGTATTTAAAATAATGAATGTAACAACTTTTTTAGTTCACTGACTCTGGGAGTATTTTTCCTTTTGTTTAATTAGTTACTTCACAAAACTGTACCCAAAAGAACAAAAGGGGTTTGATCTCTTCAGGGCAAAGTGACTTTGCAAGTTTTATGATTTGGTTGTTTTTCCCCCCTAGAACAAAATTAGCCACAAGATTGTTATTGGAGGAGATAGAGGGGGAAGGGGGGATGATTTTCATATTATTGTTGTTGTTATCATCCCAACATCTCTTATTTTTCCCTTCTGTGGAAGGGAAGTTAATACTAAGCAGGTCTAAAATAATTGATCTTGGTCTCTTTTGTCATTTAAAATATTTTATGCCATTACTGCCATCAGCTGTCCCTATTTTTTTTTTTAAGGTTTTTGCAAGGCAAACAGGGTTAAGTGGCTTGCCTAAGGCCACACAGCCAGGTAATTATTAAGTGTCTGAAACCGGATTTGAACCCAGGTACTCCTGACTCCAGGGCCAGTGCTTTATCCACTTTGCCACCTAGCTGCCCTGTCCCTAGTTTTCTTTATATCCTTCTAGTCCAATTAGTTTTTCACTGCCATTTGCAAAATGAAGGATATAAAATGACACATGAATTGTTTCAGTGAACATATTTTGTGAAGGGCCTCCTGTTTTAGCACTTTAAGTTTTTCGTGTTTTGTTGACTTCCTTGACATTCCACTTTCCTAGATTTTAGGAAAGCTCTCTGTATGTAGTTTGCATTAAAATGTGCCAATACCTGTACATTAACAATTAAAAAAAAATAGAACTGTACAAACACCAAAAAATAAAAAAAAGAATGTTCTTATTCTGCTCACTACTCATCATCTGTTCATGCAAGTCTTTCTAGGCTTTTCAGAAGTCTTTCCACTCATGATTTCTTACAGAACATCAGTAGTACATTACATTCACAGACCACAACTTGTTCAGCCATTCCCCACTTGATGGGTAATCCCTCAATTTCCAATTCTTTGCCACTCCAAAAAGAGTTGCTATAACTATTTTTATACATTACATGTAGATCTTCCCCCCCCCCTTTTTTTAAGGTTTGTTTTTTGTTTTTTTGCTAGGCAGTGGGGTTAAGTGGCTTGCCCAAGGCCACACAGCTAGTTAATTATTAAACGCCTGACACAGGGTTTGAACCCAGGTACTCCTGACTCCAGGGCTGGTGCTTTATCCACTGCGCCACCTAGCCACCCTTATCTTTCCCCTTTTTTATGATCTATTTAAGATACAGACCTAGTAGTGGTATTCCTGGATAAAAGGTATGCCCACTTTTATTGCTCTTTGGATGTAGTTCCAAATTGCTCTTCAGAATAGTTGAGTCAGCTCTCAACAACAACAGTGCTTTAGTTAGATCAGTGATTTTTGACTTATTTGTCCTATTTCTCAAATCCTTGAGGGTAGGGACATTGTACTAAAATTTTCTAGTTTTGAAGACCTAAAAGGGCCCAGCATAGGACCTTTGTAAATTCTTATTTTCTTGTGTCAAACAAAAATGGGTCCTTAGCAGAGGACAGAACAGACTATTGGATTAGGGAGAAATTTGTGGGGGGTGGTGGGAAAGGTTTGCACCCTCATTGTGATTCTCAACCCCCTCTCTTAGAACCTGTCTTCCACCGTGACCCTGGAGCATTCAACACTTCCTAGTGGGATCAACATTTCCTTTGAATCCCTGTGTGGTGATTCTGAGATCTGGAAGCACACAGGAAGCAAAGGCCAGTGTAATCAAGTCCGAATTAATGAAACGGTGAGATGGGAGTAGGAATGGGAAATAAAATGATGTGAGAAACAGTGAAACCAGGCATGGAGAGAAAAGAGAGGAGCAAGGAAGGATCCTAGACCTTGCAATGGCGGGGGGCGGGGGGGGGGGGGCTCATTATTGAGGTATACTCCTAGAATGAGATGAGATTTTGGGCACTGTGTTTGTGTGTCTGTGTGTATGTGTGTGTGTGATCCCCTCCTTTGGAGTTTTTTGAGTCATGAGTGTGGATCTCATGTGTTCTGATCCTGTCTCCTCCCAAAAGGTGAATTTCTTGTTAAAGATCAAAGCCAACAGCTGCCTCCCCATGCCCCACTTTCTAAAACTACGGGCTCTTGGATTTTCTGAGGAGTTGAATGTGGAGCTGCATACTTTGTGTGACTGTAATTGCAGTGATGCACAATTACGAGCCTCCCATTGCAGCCATGGTCAAGGTGACCTACAGTGTGGCATCTGCAGGTAAGGGGTGCCCCCTTCCCTCTAGTGCTCATTAGGCCTGTCCTCTTAGAACTGCTCCTACCCAGACTTTTCTCTCAACCTCATTCAGGAACTCCTTTCTCCCAGATAGCCCTTGGCCCCCACTAAATTCTATCCCCTGGTACTGTCAGGGTTCCAGGATTTCTCTCCTTATCATCTATTCCTCCGGTTGCTTACCAAGCTCCTTTCTATATCCTTCACATATCCTGAGACACCACCACCAGGTCTCAGTTCACCATTATTCCTTTTGTGGTAGGGCTTGGGGAATAGAAGGTTGAGGACTTTGACATGTGGGAACACTGAGGGGAGAAGAGTAGAAAATAGAGAAGCCCTTCGTGAGAGGTGGGAAGCAGGAAATGAGGCTGGGGAGGGGTGAGGCAGGAGGGCTCTGATGAAATCAAAGAATCTCAGAATGGAGAAATCAGATGCCTATACCCAAATAGGAAACCATTCTATAGTCTCTCTGGCCACTTATGGAGAACTCACTACTTCCTAAGATAGCCTGTACTATTTTGGGGGAAGCTCTTGAATTTTAATTTGGGCCAAAAATCTCCCTTTCTTTTAAGTCTATCCATTGTACCTAACTCTGGCATGTGATGTTAAGTAACAAACATGAGCCCCTCTTCAGACAGATCATGCCTGATTCCTTTAACCATTCCTTCTGTGGATTCTAGTCCTCTAGATAATCTGACTGTTCTCTAGTTTATGAAAGTCCTTTCTGAAAGGTGGTGGCCATATTGAACACATATGGTGCTGGGTAGAGCATCCCGGATGCGGAATCAGGGTATGACCCTCAACTCTAAGACTACCCAGAAGTGTGACTGAAGGCAACTCTCAACTTTCTTGAATCTCTGTTTTCTCAACTGGACAGTGAGGATAATGTTGAGTCAGCTCCAAGTGCTCCAAGTGGTCATCATATGCTAGATGTGGTCTGACCAGGACAGAAGTTACTTAGCCTATTCTGTGCTTTTTATTTTAAAACTTAATTGATTAATTGTTCGATTATATGTAAAGATAGTTTTTAACATTCATTTTTATAAAGTTTTCTCCTTCCCACTACCTTAGGAAAGCAATTAATCTGAGAAGGAAAAAACAAAAAACAAATTAAAAAATGAAAATAGTATGCATTGTTCTGCATTCAGATTCCATAGTCTTGGATCATTGTATTGCTGAGAAGAGCTAAATCTATCATAGTTTATCATTATACAATATTGCTGTTAATTGTGTATAATATTCTAGATGTGGATGGCATTTTCCATTACAAGTCTTTTAGAATTATCTTTGATCACTGTATTGCTGAGAAAAACTAAGTTGGTTATTACACAATGTTGCTATTAATGTATATGTTGTTCTCCTGGTTCTGGTCACTTTACTCAATATAAATTCATGTAAATCTTTCCAAGCTTTTCTGAAACCTGGCTGCTCATTGTTTCTTATAGAAATATTACATTCAATCATTTCCTCTCAGTTCCCAATTCTTGTCATTACAGAAAGAACTGCAATGAATATTCTTCTATATGGGTCTTTTCCCCATTTTTATGATCTCTTTGGGATACCTAGTGGTGGTATTACTGTATCAAAGGGTACGATCAATTTTATTGCCCTTTGGGTATAGTTCCAAATTGATCTCCAGAATGGTTGGATCAGTGAATTACCTCCAACAGTGCATTAATGTCTCAGTTTTCCCATATCCCCTCCAACATTTATCATTTCTTTTTTCTGTCACACTAGCCAATCTGATGTTCTGTTTTTACTGATTCAGCCTTAGATTGTATTAGCTTTTTTGGTGGCTTCATTATAATCTTTTTTTTTTTTTAGATTTTTCAAGGCAATGGGGTTAAGTGGCTTGCCCAAGGCCACACGGCTAGGTAATTATTAAGTGTCTGAAACCAGATTTGAACTCAGGTCCTCCTGACTCCAAGGCCGGTGCTCTATCCACTGCACCACCTAGCTGCTCCACTTCATTACATTCTTGATGTATATTGAGCTTGTTGTTCACTTAAACCTTTAGATCTTTTCCACATTTTTCATGTTGTCTACCCATGTCTTCCCTGTCTTGTAGTTGTGCAATTGTGTTTTTTTTTTTTAAATGAAAATGTAGAGGGCAGCTAGGTGGTGCAGTGGATAGAGCACCAGCCCTGATAGTCAGGAGGACCTGAATTCTAATGTGGCCTCAGACACTTAATAATGACCTAGCTGTGTGAACTTAGGCAAGTCACTTAACCCCTTTGCATGAAAAACCCTCCCAAAAACAAAATGTAGGACTTTACATTAGTACCTATTGTTTTTTTATCTCTCTCTCTCTCTCTCTCTTTTAGTGTTTACAAGGCAATGGGGTTGTGACTTGCCCAAGGTCACACAGCTAGGTCATTATTAAGTATCTAAGGCTGGATTTGAACTCAGGTCCTCCTGACTCCAGGGCTGGTGCTTTATCCCACTGAGCCACCTAACTGCCCCTGTATTTTATCTTAATAGATAAACCTATTTTAATCTTTCAACATATTATTATCTGAACATATTAGCTCTTAATTTGAGCTCTCTGCCATCTGTAAATATTTTTTAAAGTATTTTCCCCAATCATATATAGATGCAATATTTAACATTTTATTTTAAAATTTCTTGAGTTTCAAATTCTCTTCTCTCTTCCTCTTCCTTTCTTCCCTCCTTCATTGATAAGGAAAGTAATTTGATATAGATTATATGTGTACAGTCATGCAAAACATTTTTTCATGTTACTCATGTTGTGAAAGAGAAAAAAAAACAAAAAACCTCCAAGAAAAATAAGGAAAGTAAAGAAAAAGTATGCTTTGCTCTGCATTCAGATGCTATCAGTTTTTCCTCTGGAGATGAATAGCATTTTTCCTTTCCTAAGTCTTTCATAATTGTCTTGGATCATTATATTGCTGAGAATAGCTCAGTCATTCACAATTGAACATCATATAGTTATTGTACTATATAATGTTACTGTACATGATGTTCTCCTGATTCTGCTCATTCCACTTTGCATCGGTTCATGTAAGTCTTTCCAGGTTTTTCTGAGAGCATCCTGCTTGCCATTCCCCCCCACCTCCACTTAAAACTTAATAGCATTTTGGGTTTTTTTTCCCCCAATTATATGTAAAGATAGTTTTCAGCATTCATTTTTATAAGATTTGAGTTCAAAATTTTTCTCCTTCCCTCTCTCCTCTCCCCCCTTCCCAAGACAGCAAATAGTCGTGTTAAACATACTTCCACATTAGTCATGTTATGAAAGAATCAAAACAAAAGAGAAAAAGCACTAGAAAGAAAAAACAAAAAAAGTGAAAATAGTATTCAATCTGTATTCAGACTCCATAGGTCTTTCTCTAGATGTGGAGAGTATTTTCCTATCACGAGACTTTTGAAATTGTCATGGATTGTTGTATTGCTAAGAAGAGCTAAGTCTATCATAGTTTATCATTGTAAAATATTGTTACTAATTGTGTCTCCTGGTTCTGCTCACTTCATTCAGCATTAGCTCACATAAGTGCAGGTTTTTCTGAAATCTGCTTACTCATCATTTCTTATAGCACAATAGTAATCTTTACATTCACATACCACAATTTGGTCAACCATTTCTCAATTGGAGAGCATTCTCTTAGTTTCTAATCCTTTGCCAAAATAAATATTGTTTGTACATGTGTACTAATAAATTCACAAAAATGTATATTTTGTACTTTCCCTTTTTTATGAAATCTTTGGGATATAGTCCTAGTGGTGGTATTGTTTGGTCAAAGAGTATGCATGGTTTTATAGCCCTTTTGGCATAGTTCCAAATTGCTCTCCAGGATTGTTGGATTAGTTTACAACTCCACCAACAATGTATGTGTCTCAATTTTGCCACATCCTCTTCAACATCTGTCATTTTCTTTTTTTTTGCTATCTTAGCCAATCTGATAGGTGTAGTGTGGTAGCTCAGAATTGTTTCAATTTGCATTTCTCTAATCAATGGTGATTTGGTGGCATTTTTTATTTTAGTTTTTTTCAAGGCAAATGGGGTTAAGTGGCTTGCCCAAGGCCACACGGCTAGGTAATTAGGTGTCTGGATTTGAACTCAGGTACTCCTGACTCCAAGGCCAGTACTTTATACACTGTGCCACCTAGCCACCCCAGTGGCATTTTTTTTTTCAATATGACCATAGATAGCTTTGATGACTTTGTCAGAAAACTTCCTGTTCATATCCTTTGGCCATTTATCAATTGAGGATTGGACCTTATTTATATAAATTTGACTCCATTCCCTATTGATTTGAGAAATGAGGTTTTTTTAGGGGTTTTTTTTTGCAAGGCAATGGGGTTAAGTAACTTGCCCAAGGCCACACAGCTAAGTAATTAAGTGTCTGAGGCAAGATTTGAACTCAGGTACTCCTGACTCCAGGGCCGTGCTCTGTCCACTGCACCACCTAGCCACCCCAAGAAATGAGATTTTTAATTAGAGAAATTTGATGTAGTACTTTTTTCATTGTTATTTCTCTATATTTTTCTCCATCCTGTTTTCTCCCATTTATCCTCCTTTCAATCTCCTTTCACCTTGTCCATTCTCAAAAGTGTTTTGTTTCTGAGTTTTATCTATCCCCAATCTGCCCTCCTTTCCATTAGGCCTCTTCTTTTATCCTCTACCTCTCTTTCCTGTATGGTGAGATAGATTTCTATACTCAACTGCGTGTGTATGATATTTCCTCTTTGAATCAATCCCAATGAGAATAAGGTTCACATGCTCCCCTGCACCTCCCCCATCTTCCCCTTCACTCTTTGGTTCCTCTTTAATGTCAGATAATTTACCCCTTTCTACTTCCTTTTCCTTTCTCCCAGTTCACTCCTTTTATTCACCCCCTTATTTTTATTTTTATTTTAGATATCCCTTCATATTCAACTCACATTCAGCATCTCTATGTATACTCTTTCTATTTGCCCCAATAATGAGAAAGTTTTTAGGAGTTACAAGTATCATTTTCCAAGGTAGGAGTGTAAACAGTTTAACGTTATTGACTCTTATGATTTTTCTTTCCTCTTTGTCTTTTTAAGCTTCTTTTGAACTTTGTATTTGAAAATCAGATTTTCTATTGAACTCTAAGCTTTTTATCAGTATTGCTTGAAAGTCCTTTGCTTCCCAGAATGTCCATTTTCCCCCCTGAAGAATTATGCTCAATAGTACTTTAATGTAGAAACTGCTAACTCTTGTATTATCCTGACTGTGGCTCCACAATATTTGAATTGTTTCTTTTTGGCTGCTTCCAATATTTTTTCCTTGACCCGGTTGCTTTGGAAATTTTGTAATAATGTTTCTGGAAGTTTTCATTTTGGGATCTCTTTCAAGAGGTGATCGGTGGATTCTTTTTTTTTTTTTTAGGTTTTTGCAAGGCAAATGGGGTTAAGTGGCTTGCCCAAGGCCACACAGCTAGGTAATTACCAAGTGTCTGAGACTGGATTTGAATCCAGGTACTCCTGACTCCAGGGCCGGTGCTTTATCCACTGTGCCACCTAGCCACACCAGTGGATTCTTTTAATCTCTATTTTACTCTTGTTCTAGAGTATTAGGGCATATCATTCACATTTGAACATTATATAGTAATTGTACCATACAATGTTACTGTATATGATGTTCTCCTGGTTCTGCTCATTTCACTTTATATCAGTTCATGCAAGTCTTTCCAGGTTTTTCTGAGAGCATCCTGCTTTCCATTCTTTGATTTCTTGAGAGATGATGCTCAAGCTCTTTTTTTTTTTTGCTCATGGCTTTCAGGTAGTCCAGTAATTCTTTTTGTTTTTTTCCCCCTAGGTTTTTGCAAGGCAAATGGGATTAAGTGGCTTGCCCAAGGCCACACAGCTAGGTAATTATTGAGTGTCTGAGACTGGATTTGAACTCAGGTACTCCTGACTCCAGGGTTGGTGCTCTATCCACTGTGCCACTTAGCTACCCCATAGTCCAGAAATTCTTTTTTTTTAGGGTTTTTTTTTACAAGGCAATGGGGTTAAGTGGCTTGCCCAAGGTCATATGGCTAGGTAATTATTAAGCCTCTGAGGTCGGATTTGAACTCAGGTACTCCTGACTCCAGGGCCGTTGCTTTATCCACCACACCACGTAGCCGCCCCCTAGTAATTCTGGTGATTAGCTCTTTACATGTTTGTTTAGTTCCCTTTTCTGTATCATGAGTTAATAGACTGCTCAGAATCTTACATTATCTTCTATGATATTTTGTAAATGTTCTCTAAAACACTGTTGCCTTTGGCAATATATTTTTTGATATTCAACAGTGTTTACTGAATAAGTTGACTTTCTGGCACTTTGAACCTTCTCATTGTGGTGACTATGACTATTAAATTTCTGTAATAGTTTGTTTTTAAATATATCAGGTTGGAGCTGCTGAATTGCTTGGAATGATTTGTCATCTTATAGTTATCTCCTCTAATTTGATGCTGTTTTGTATCTTTTTTTCATTAAAGAGTTGATTTTGATTTAACTGCATTTTGATAACCAGGCATATCCATCACCTTCCCATTCTCTTCTTGAAATTGTTCATGATATATAGGGGGTTTTGTTGTTGTTGTTGTTTTAGTTTTTGCAAAGCAATAGGGTTAAGTGGCTTGCCCAAGGCCACACAGTTAGGTAATTATTAAGTGTCTGAGGTCAGATTTGAACTCAGGTACTCCTGACTCCAGGGCCGGTGCTCTATCTACTGCGCCACCTAGCTACCCCGATAATATAGATTTAAGATTTCTAAGTTGTCTACTAACTTTTGGTCTTTTTTATAACTAAATCCCAAACCACAGTTGCCATCCTTCCATGCTGTACATCTTTGCACTGAATCACCAAACATCAATGTTGTATGATGATGTAGTTTGGAGGCTGTCAGGGTTTTTGTAGAATCTTTTTTACTCTTCATCTGTTACAAAAGATGTTGGCATATAATTTGCAATTATTTTCTAGATAATCTATTTATACTCTTCATACTGGGAGGTAAGATGATTGACTGTCCCATGAAATTGGGGTGGCTAGGTGGCGCAGTAGATAGAGCACCTGGAGTCAGGAATACCTGAGTTCAAATCCGGCCTCAGACACTTAATAATTACCTAGCTTGTGTGGCCTTGGGCAAGTCACTTAACCCCATGGCCTCGCAAAAACCTAAAAAAAAAAAAAAAAAGAAAAAATGTCCCATGAAATTTTGTCTCTTGTCCTTAAGCACACTAAAAAACGAATTCTAGTAACTCCTTTATTTGCTTTTCCAATAAGATCCTTTCAATGAAATACAAATTCCCTTTTTCTTCTTGTTTTGTTTATAGTGAGAAAGTCAGTATGTATAAAATCATTAGTTGGGTGAGGCAGGGAATGGAGTGTTGGACTTGGAGTGAGGAAGACCTGAATTCAGATTGGACTTCAGATACTTACTGGCCATAGAACCCTGGGCAAAGCATTTAACTTTAATTTCCTCAACTGTAAAAATAGGGATTATATAATACCATTTACCTCCTAGAATTGTGAGGATTGAGAAAATATTTGTAAAAGCATTTACAACTCAGTAGGCACTTTAATAAATGCTTATTTTATTCAATCCACTGGTCATTGGACAAAATATCTCTTTTAGAGTACCAACAATTAAGGTAATATTGTTTTGTTTTTGTTTTTGTTTTTTTAGTTTTTTTGCATGGCAATGGGGTTAAGTAACTTGCCAAAGATCATACAGGTAATTATTTAAGTGTCTGAATCTGATTTGAACTCAGGTCCTCCTGACTCCAGGACCAGTGCTCCCATTGTGCCACCTAGCTGCCCCAATTAAGGTAATATTTATAGATGATTTAACATGTAATGTGATTGGCAACTAGGTGGTGGAGTGATTAGAGCACCAGTCCTGAGTTCAAATTTGACCTTAGACACTTAATAATTACTTAGCTATGTGGCTGTTGGAAAGTCATTTAACCTTATTATGTTGCAGAAGCAAACAAACAAACAAACAAAAGTAATGTTATTCTTAGGATCTTCTGACATGCCCAGCACACAGCTTGGTAAATAGTAGGTGCTTAATAAATGTTTGTTGATTGGTAAGAAAAAGTCAAGATCACTATGGGAGGGGACTACTGAGATTCAGTCTGTATTTTTTTAACGTATTTAGTGGGTGATCATAGCCAAAGAATTCATAATCTAGTGGTCAACCACTGTTGGACCAACTAGTGTTAACAAATTTTGGATTGTAATCTGTCATAGGTACTATATTTGAAGCCTTTTGAGCTTGATAGAACCTGCCAAATTGTGTACTCTCTTTGAGAACAGAGGGTCACTTTCACCTTATAACAAATGAGTGTAATAAGATTTTTGTTTGTATGTGTGTTTTAAAAACTTAAATTGGCCTCTGAGTACCTTTTTTTTTTAAGTTTTTGTAAGGCAAATGGGGTTAAGTGGCTTGCCCAAGGCCACACAGCTAGGTAATTACTAAGTGTCTGAAACAGATTTGAACCCAGGTACTCCTGACTCCAAGGCCGGTGCTTTATCCACTATGCCACCTAGCCACCCCAGTACCTTTCTTATGTATCCACATTAGTCTCTTTAAACAGTGTCTTTTTTTCTTCTTTATGGGAATTTTCATTTTTCTAATATTCAGAATTTCCTTCTTGAGAGCTTTCCTTTGAATTTTTTTAGGTTTTTTTTTTTTTTTTTTTGCAAGGCAATGGGGTTAAGTGGCTTGCCCAAGGCCACACGGCTAGGTAATTATGAAGTGTCTGAGGTCAGATTTGAACTCAGGTACTCCTGACTCCAAGGCCGGTGCTCTATTCACTGAGCCACCTAGCCGCCCCTTTCCTTTAGAATTTTAACCCCTAAGATCCAAACTATCTTTCATCTTGACTTTTTGAAATGTTTTCCAAAATCAAAAGCATCTATCAGATTTTGTCCAGCTTTTTGTCTTTCCTAAATTTTAAGATGTTGTGGTCAACTTCTTCCAAGGATCTAATTCAATAATCATATCCTCCTTATTCAAAATCAGGCCACAAAGAGCAATTACCCTTGTCACTTCTTCTACCTTCAAAGAATTTAATTATGACTAAGTCAAGTCAAGAATTAATTAGCTGGGGGCGGCTAGGTGGCATAGTGGATAAAGCACTGGCCTTGGAGTCAGGAGTACCTGGGTTCAAATGTGGTCTCAGACACTTAATAATTACCTAGCCGTGTAGCCTTGGGCAAGCCACTTAACCCCATTTACCTTGCAAAAATCTAAAAAAAAAAATTAATTAGCTGGGGCAGCTAGGTGGCTCATGGATAAAGCAATGAGCCTGAGTTCAAATGTGACCTTAGACACTTAATACTTAGCTGTATAACCCTAGGCAAGTCACTTAACCCCATTTCCTTTTTTTTAAGGTTTTATTTATTTATATTGAGTTTTACAATTCCCCCCTTAATCTTACTTCCCTCCCCCACCCCTACAGAAGGCAATTTGCCAGTCTTTACATTGTTTCCATTGTATACATTGATCCAAATTAAATGTGATGAGAGAGAAATCATATCCTTAAGGAAGAAACATAAAGTATAAGAGATAACAAGATCAGACAATAAGATATCAGGTTTTTTTTCTAAATTAAAGTTAATAGTCCTTGGTCTTTGTTCAAACTCCACAGTTGTTTCTCTGGATACAGATGGCATTCTCTATTGCAGACAGCCCCAAATTGTCCCTGATTGTTGCACTGATGAAATGAGTACGTCCATCAAGGTTGATCATCACCCGCATGTTGCTGTTAGGGTGTGCAGTGTTTTTCTGATTTTGCTCATCTCACTCAGCATCAGTTCATGCAAATCCCTCCAGGCTTCCCTAAATTCCCATCCCTCCTGGTTTCTAATAGAGCAATAGTGTTCCATGACATACATATACCACAGTTTGCTAAGCCATTCCCCAATTGAAGGACATTTACTTG
Organism: Macrotis lagotis; assembly: GCF_037893015.1. Classification (NCBI taxonomy): domain Eukaryota; kingdom Metazoa; phylum Chordata; class Mammalia; order Peramelemorphia; family Peramelidae; genus Macrotis; species Macrotis lagotis. The sequence goes on from NC_133659.1 coordinate 253,945,277, forward strand.
ATTTCCAATTCTTTGCCACCACAAACAGGGCTGCTATGAGTATTTTTGTACAAGTGATGTTTTTACTCTTTTTCATTATCTCTTCAGGGTATAGACCCAGTAGTGGTATTACTGGATCAAAGGGTATGCACATTTTTGTTGCCCTTTGAGAGTAGTTCCAAATTTATCTCCAGAAAGGTTGGATGAGTTCACAGCTCCACCAACAGTGTTATAGTATCCCAGATTTCCCACAACCCTTCCGACAATGATCGTTATCCTTTCTGGTCATATTGGCCAGTTTGAGAGGTGTGAGGTGGTACCTCAGAGCTTTAATTTGCATTTCTCTAATAAGTAATGATTTAGAGCAATTTTTCATATGACTATGGGTTGCTTTGATCTTCTCATCTCCAAATTGCCTTTGCATATCCTTTGACTATTTGTCAAATTGGAGAATGGCTTTTTTTTTTTTTAATTTGGCTTAGTTCTCTGTATATTTTAGAAATGAGTCCTTTGTCCAAAACATTAGTTGTAAAGATTGTTTCCCAGTTTACTACATTTCTTTTGATCTTGGTTACAGTGGTTTTGTCTGTGCAAAAGCCTTTTAATTTAATGTAATTGAAATCATCTAGTTTGTTTTAATGATGTTCTCCATCTCTTCCTTATTAACCCCGTTTCCTTGCAAAAATCCAAAGAAAGTAAAAAATTAATTAGCTATTCTTCTTTTATCAGAGAGAGAGAGAGAGAGAGAGAGAGAGAGACAGACAGACAGACAGACAGACAGACATACAGACAGAAACCGAGAGTCAGAAGGGGAAAAGAGAGACAGAAAGACAGAGGGAGAGGCAATTGACTAGCAACAGCTAGAAAATTCTCATTGTTTTCTCATGCCTTTGTGCCAGACTTATGACTTGTTCCTCAAATTCCTCATCTAATTCCTCCTTCTTGCCTGTTGGTCTTGCTTACACAATATTGCTTCTCTATATTTTTCTATTGATCCTCATCAGGTGAGTGAGATATGATCCTTGAGAGCCCTCTAGTTCTTAGTTGCATATCACCAAATATCAGTGATATACATAAAATTGATTTGACCATATCAGATTAATATCTAATTCATTTTGAATGTTATCCATACATTAAAACAGAAATCTGACTCTATAGATTTGATCACTATATATCTTTTCTTAGATGTACTATTTCCATGAAATATTACTGATAACTTTCTCACCATGTTATATCCCTCTAGTGTCTGGATTAGCAGATATAGGTAGTTACTATCTTTTGTCTCCCAGTTTCATTTTAAATCTTCCTTGATCAGAGAGGAGCAGAGGTACACAGAAGGAAGACTAGCAGGGAGAGGAATTTGGGTTAGGGTCCATAGAGTAGAATGGGCAGTCCCTTCACCAAACATTATTCTCCCTACCCCTTGTCCTCCCACCCCACCCTACTCCCCAGTTGTGCTCCAGGTCGTGTTGGTCGACTCTGTGAATGTTCAGAGGTAGAATTGTCATCACCAGATTTTGAATCTGGATGCCGGGCACCCAATGGGACAGGACCCCTTTGCAGTGGGAAGGGTCAGTGCCAATGTGGACGATGCAGCTGCAGTGGACAGAGCTCGGGGTATTTCTGCGAGTGTGATGATGTCAGCTGTGAACGGCATGAAGGCATCCTTTGTGCAGGTACCTGGGAAGGCTTTAAGGAGGTGAATCCTGTCTTGAGAAGGGGACCCAGGAGATTCTGGGTAAGCAGGACAGCTCAGATGAATACCCAGGGGAGTCCAATGACTTTAGCAACAGGATACTTGCCTACAAGGGGAGAGGATTCTCAATTTCTACCCATTTTCTTCTCTTGTCCCACTACAGGCTTTGGTCAGTGCCGCTGTGGAGTCTGCTACTGTGATGCCAACCATACAGGCCAAGCCTGTGAATGCAGCAAGGATACAAGCAGGTGTATCAGCCCAAAAGGGTTCTGTAATGGAAATGGCTCTTGTCGCTGTAACCAATGCCAGTGCCTGGAGGGTTATTATGGTACCCTATGTGATCAGTGCCCAGGCTGCAAGACACCATGTGAGAAGCACAGGTGAAGAGTGGGTGCTGGGGTTTGGGGAAGCCAAGGAGGAAGTCCAAATAGTTGGGGCCCAAGCAACACAAAGGGAAGCCCAAGGCATTCCATTAGGTGTACTGAATCCAATTGGGTGGGTCTTGGGAGGGGGCTATTGGGGAATGTCAGTGAGTGATTCTTAGCATTGGTGGGACAGAGACTGTGCTGAATGTGGGGCCTTCAAGACAGGGCCACTGGCCAGCAACTGTAGCCTGGCCTGTGCCCATGCCAACATAACGGTGAGCGTGATGTCTCTGCTGGATGATGGTTGGTGCAAGGAGAGAACTGTGGACAACCAGCTGCTCTTCTTTCTGGTGGAGAGTGAGAACGAGGACAGAGTCGTGCTGCGAGTGAGACCTCCAGAGAGTGAGTGTGGGTGGAAGCACCAGGGGATAGAAGTGGGGGAATGTGGGGCCATAATGAAGGCTGTGGTGGTGAGCAGAGAGACATTTTGGGGAGTCCAGGATGTGTACACCACAAGAGGGCTCAGTCTTTTGTGTGGATCTAAGATTTTGAGCATAGGAGGTGCTCATGGGCACAGGTTAGAGGCAAAATCCTCCTTAGAGAGGCTTTTCGACCTCCTCAGACTCCCTTAGTAACCATTCTTGTGCTTTTCAGAAGGAGCAGATTACACCAAGGTCATTGTGCTAGGTTGTACAGGAGGCATCGTGGCAGTGGGGTTGGTGCTTGTTCTGGCCTATCGACTCACTGTGGAAATCTATGACCGAAGAGAGTACAGCCGCTTTGAAAAGGAAAGGAAACTTCTCAATTGGAACCAGGTGAGGTGTTCTTTGCACCATTTTTGATATTTCTGCCCCAGATCCTCTCCTTATCTGTATCACTTCTGGGTAGGTCATTGGCCTCCACAGGACACCTGCTTCCTCACTGCTCATGTCCTTGCTTCACTAAAGCATCCTCTTGCTGATTCCATGATTTCTATTTCTCATCCCATTGTTCTTTAACCTTGTGCTTTCTCTTTGTCTTGTTGGAATCTGAGGTGAAGCCTAAGGGGGAACCCTTAGGTCTAGGGAAGCAGAATCGTCCCCACATTACTTTCTGATACTCTCAACCTATTTACTATCTTCTCATTTCCCCTAGGATGAAAACCCACTCTACAAGAGTGCCATCACCACCATCGTAAATCCTCAATTCCAGAAGAGAGGAGGAGGGTTCGCAGTAAGCAGCTACTCAGGATTTTGGCCTCTCATCTAACAGCAACAGGACCCCTTCTTAAAGCTGACTCTGTAGTCTTTTTAGTGCTTGCCTTTCCCACCCCTTATTTCCCTTACAATAGCAAAGCTGAGAGGGGCACCTCAGAGAGGGTTCCTGCTACCTCATCTCTTCTAGAGTGGGCTATTTCTACCCAACAATCGGAGGGAGGAGGAAGTTCAGGACAAAACCCTTCTTATTCCCCTAACAGAGCCCTTCCACAACTATAGCTATTGTATTGATGCTACTAGAGACAGCCCAACAAGATAGCATGTAGTTTTGTGTTTTGCCTGGTTCTGCAAGATTTGATTTCTTCTTGCTAGCTAGTTTAGATTTTAGGGATCTTTTGCACCCCTGCTCAGTCCTACCATTTCTACCCCATTATTCCTCTTATAGCAGAGGGCAGCATTATCTAACAGGTAATGTTGCCTTTAAACCTATAGGCAGAGGCAGCTAGGTGGCATACTGGATAAAGGCACCGGCCCTGGAGTCAGGAGTACCTGGGTTTCAAATCTGGTCTCAGACACTTAATAATTACCTAGCTTGTGTGGCCCTTGGGCAAGCCACTTAACCCTGTTTGCCTTGCAAAAAAAAAAAAACCCAAAAAAACCTTTAGGCAGGGGGAGCATGATAGGGTGAAAAACAAGGACACAAGTGGGGATGCCAAATTCTCCTTCCCCAACCTGTGGTGATAAAAGGAATTTGAATGGATCCCTCTCCAGGAAAGGCAGGACACTGTAGAAAACCCCCATTTTATTTAAATATTCTAAATATGTCACAAAGGAACATACACTGCACTTTGAATGGTAAAAAGATACAAGTTTATAACATCTTATAAAAACTACCATTTAAAATTTCTTGTCCATCTGTTACTCCCTTCCCGCCCCCCCAATAGCAAAATAAGTGTATTAAAAAAAAGGGGGGAGGGTGAGAGTGGTGAAGGGGGATGATGAAAATAAAAGCTCCAAGGTCTGTGTAGGATAGTGGGAAGAGGGAGTTGGGAACAGGGGCCAGGGAGACTACCCTTGGCCAATGCCAAGGGGCATTATCAGTAGCTAAAACAGCCGCTGTGGGCTGGTGAGGGGGGTCTCTATGACCCTCAGACGCTGGGGTGGACAAAAAAGGGTAGGGACTGGAGATCTAGGAATTTGGGTAAATGCTACATTGAAGTAGCAGCTCCCCTATAAACTGGCTCATCTTCCCTTCCTCCCAGCTGTGGTAGCTACAGCAGAGGAGGGTGGTGAGGATTCAATCCAGGAGTCCTTGCAATCTTCTGTGGTTTTGTCCATTAGGTGAGGCTCCTAGGCCTTGGGTGGGCAGGTGTGCAGCACTCCTCTTTCCATCCACCCACCCTTTCCTCTAAATCTTAGCACCCTTTGCAACAGAATTAGCCACAGGCTCCCCTTCCATGCCAGTGATGGCTGCGAGTTGTCCTGGCCTGGTCCCTTATTACACTCATTAGCTTCCTCCCATTCCTTTGGCTACTCTGGCAAAAGCTGAAAAAGCAGTCTGTCTTAGAACACCTCAGCACATAACCCATTCACATGATTTCCCACGCTTTTCCTCACCCCCATTACCCCCCCAAATTAGCATTGCAAGGCAAGGGGGTGGGGGTGGGAAGAAGCCTTCCCGGTTTTTAAGAGCTGTTTGTGATCTATCTTTCTAAATCCATCCATGCTTCTCATAAGACTCCATTGTTGACATTTAGGAAAATTCCTAGATGTTAGCAACCGGGGCTCACTCTCCCAGATACCCAGGAAGCTGGCTGCCATTTATCAAGACTTCCCCTCCCAGGAATCATTCACTGCACAGGGGAGGGGAATGCATAGAATTCAGGACCAGTGGTAATGGGTGTGAAATTAAAACTGCTGGAAGACTAAGCAGTCTCAAACACTACCAGAGCAGAGTTGGAAAGCCAAGGATCCCTTAATGACTTAACTGAATATGCTCCCTTCAGACAAGCAGGATTCCTTCCTTTCTCTGGCTTCCACTGCTTATCCATAGGGAGTCACCACCAGGTTGCTGCCATATTCCCTGCTCACCAAGTTTAAGGACTAAAGGAAACACAAAACTCTTCCAGCGCTGCTCTCTTCTAGTCCTCACCTCCTACTATCCTACCCTACGCACAAGACACAGGTAACTGACCCAACTTCCCCAGACTAAGATGGGAGATAGGGAATAGAGACACTGCTGCAACTCCCAAAAGATCCCTTACACCTTCTGCCATAAGGGAAGGAATAATTTCATTCCAAATTGCCACTGTTCAGGAATCCCTAACTCTCAGCTTAGGCCAGAAATGCCAGAGTCTTCAGTTTGTTAAATAACAAAATCCTCAATATACAAATCCCCTGAAATCACCGAGATACTACTCAGTTTCCCAAGAACCTTTTGAGTTCGGGAGGAGGTGCTTGGCTCAATTTGCCCTTACCATATATTCCATATCATCCACACAGGTACTGCACACACAATTAAACACCATAACTGAGCAAACTCTGGGGCATGGAACATGTGGACATGGGAATTAGAGTACTCATTAAAATCAAGTCCACACAAGCTCCTTCAGTCATTACAACCAGCCCCCCTTCTCTGTCCATTAAGAAGGGAATAAGATTCTCTCCTTTCAAGGAAGCAGCCATCTCCATCCCAATACAGTGATAGACTCAAGGTGGGCAGGTACATGGGGGAGATGCTCCCTTTCCCTCTTCAGGAGTGAGCTACAAGGCAGACTCCAGTCTCATTTACTTCTTCAGCAGGTTGTGACCCAGCTCAAGTTTAATCTTGACAGAGCAGCTAGCTAAACTCCTAAGAGGGCTGATCCACTTTTGGCACCCAGAACTTCCACTCATCTGCTTTTATTTGACTTCACTTTAGTGGCAACAGGGGAAAGCAATCAGAAAATCAGGCTACATGGAAACCACCCTCAAAATCCCTAAGAAGGGGTGGTGGTGGTGGTGATCCCCTGGCCTCTTTCCATAGCTTCCTCCAAAAAGGCACTCGAGCCAGCCCCATCAAGTTATTTGTGTCATACACACACTGCTTTAACACACATGGGCACAACTCTTTGCTGTTCCCCTGGGGAAAAGGAGATAACCATCCATTCTTGCCTGTGTCCAACTGCCCCCTGCCTCTCAGGGGACCATAGCCTGTGCCTTGGTAAATTCAGCTGCTGGCTGGTGACCTCTGCTCCCCACCCGCCTTAAAGATGAGGTACCGGGCATATAAACGCTGAAGGCAAAATGCAACCAGAATGCCACCTGTGGGGGATGACCAGGACAATCTCGATCCCTGCTTTGCCCTGGGGCACTACACCTTCCCATTATCTAGGTCCATAGTTCATCTGGTGAAATCGATTTTGGATTCAATATATATATATATGCGTATATATGCACACATGCATATATATGTATACACACTTACATATATATGTATAGCTATACATACACACGCACACACATTCACATACACCCCTTCCCAGTTTCCACTCCCATGTGGAGTTCATGGCTGTGTGATCTGCTCTTCTGTCTTGGTCCTGTATCTTGAGTCCCTTTCCATGGCTTAATCAAGGGTTCAGAGATTGGTCAACCCTCCCAGGAATTGCTGGAGAAACCCCTCCAGCCACCAAAATCTCAGATTATTTACAGGGGCTGTGGCTCTGGTGCCCTGTCCCCTGATGTAGGTTAGGTCTCTGACTCTCCTGGTCCCCTCCTCCATGAAGAGAAGAAAGAAGAGGCATGTGGAGGTTTGGCAGGTGGTGGCACCATCAGAACTAGAGGGGGCAGCATCTTCAGCAAGCTCTTCTGATCCTTCCCACCACCCTGGACCCCATGCCTAGAGGGAAAATTGCCCATCAAGGGTTTTTGGAGTGACACCCTTGGCACATCCGTTTGTGTCTGAGCAAACGATCTGTCCGGGAAAAGCTCTGAGAAGGAAAAAAAAGAGAGGGTAAACTCATAAGAATATTGAAGAGCCAGCTGGCTGGGTCCAATCTTTTCCAGACCCAGGTACCTTCCATGATTCCATCCTGATCTGACCCATACATCTGTGTTTTGATGATCCTGCCCTTGTTTATATGTCTCAGTCTGGGGTTCTAAATTTCCCATTACATTGAGAAATGTCTGATAGCATGTGCTCCTACTCCTTCTCTATATTCCTCTAATACCATTTCAAGCCTCTGCACAGAGGAACGTAGCAATTAAAATGACTTCTCCCCAAAAACGTCAAGTAGGACTAGACAAAAGGTACCACTGCCACAAACTCTGCTTCAGTTCTGTCACTGGTCAGCACCAGGAAGGAGTGGACAGTAATAACATCCTTATGTAAGAAGAGGAATTCTAAAAAGATCTAATTTAGGTCATTTTGTGATGCTAATCTCATCTTGGGTGAGGGAGATAGGAGGATGTCTGGTGAAGGAGTCAAGCTCTTATAGCAAATAGGGAACAATCTTGAGGAGTATACAGATATATACTGATGTGTTGATGGTGCATGTGGAGACTGGGGTGGTACCTGCTGACATCGTTCACACTGGTAGGGTTTCTCCCCACTATGCACACGTTTGTGGCGCTCCAGATGGTATTTCTGAATGAATCGCATATCACATACATCACATTCAAATGGCTTCTCCCCTGAGCCCAGAAGAGAAGAGATGAACAAAGTCAGTTATGATAGAGACCCTCATCCTAGGGATATTCCTGAGCTTCCCCTTTAACTTTGCACTGATTGCTTCACTGTAGCCCTACTCTGTAAAACCTGAGAGGCATTCTGTGGGGTGTGGAGAGATGGAAGACCCTCTTCCTAAAGACCCCTGGGTTCAGGTGTGAACTACATCCCATCCCCACATCTTCCCCCCCCAACCCCACCTGCAGTTTCCAACCTTTCTTTTATAAAATGAAGTCCCTGGGGGATGGGAGCAGAGACTCTGTTTTGACTTAACTATTATAGGGATGGACAGACACCTCCCCACACACACACCCCCTAATGTATGTTAGTGATTATTTTTTTTCTCCAGGCTTACCTGTGTGAATGAGGATGTGCCTCTTGAGGTGATAACTACTTCTAAAGGCTCCAAAACACTGCTCACAAATAAAGTTTTTTTGGCTCTTTACTTGAAAAGAACCATTCTGCTCCACAACCACCATCTAGGGAATGATAATCAGGCATGTTACCTTAGGGGTAATGTCTGCCTATTCCTAGAAAACCCTCTTCTACTGTAGCACCCCCAGTAGTTGCTTTCTTCAATTTCTTTCTGCGTATACAAAAGTGAGTCTTTTTTCCTCCATCACTGAGTCAGGACAATCTAAATTTGGAGATGAAGGCAAAATGATTTATCTTCACAAATCCAGAACACTTGAGATGGTCTGAGAGAAGTCAAGTCTGTACCTCTCCTAAAGATTTCTATATTCTACCACCTCCTCCTCGTCTTGATTAATCCAGGTCAGATACAAAATAACAATAGCAATAACAGCAATCTATAGAGTTTAAAGAACAATTTGAACAAAGCCTTTTATATTCATTCTCTCTAATTATATATTATCCTAGCTATTTAAATTCTGCTTTAAGCTTCAGAAAACACTATCCTCACAGGAACCTGGGAGGTCTGTTAAATATTTTTTGAGGGGGAGTGGGGGAGTGTGGACCTTGCTAAAGGGAATTCTGACAAAAAATCACCTTCTTTCTATGCACACTTACAACTTTTCAGTGACTAATAATAGTGCCAACACTGTCTCCATTTTACTGATAAGGAAACAAGCCCAGAGAGTTTCCAAATTTGCCTCATCATGACCCTGAAGGAATCAGATCTCTACCTTTGGTTTTCTGACTCCCAAGTTTAGTGTTCCTTCCATTCTTCTCTGCACTCTCTACTCATTTACTCCCATTTTACTTAAGAGCAAATTAGGGCTCTGAGGGTTGAGGTGGCTTGGTCAAGGTAGCCCATCAATACATAGCAGTGCAGAGATTGAAACCAGATCTTACAAGTCTCACCTTACTTGTCCACTGGTTTTGAGATGATTTATATTTCAGGTAAGATCCTAACAAAGTGGAAGGGTGAAGGGGATCTCTCAACCCCAAGGATGCCTGCCCCATTACCTGCCTTTTTAACTTTTTTTGGTGGAGGAGTTTCAGTTGCAGCACTATCATCTTTTCGGTTTCGTGACTTTTCTCCATCCTTTCGGTGGCCCTTTTAATTAAACACAAGATTAAGCTTCGATCTACTCCATAGAGATAAAAATGGTAAAGAGACAGGATAAGAAAAGAGGTTCTCACTATTTTCAGACACACACATATAGACATTAATTTGATCAGCTCAAAAATGAGTCATATGTGATGATCTCCTCCCTCTTCCCAACCCCAAAGATCAGAGAGTGTGGCCTCATGGGAACCTCTGTTCTTATCCTTTCACAACTCCAGCTGTGGCATTCAAAGGTTAGAGGTAGGGAAAAGACCCTCCCTCAGATGTCAAAAAAAAAAAAAAAAAAAAAAAAAAAAAGCCCATTTCCCCAAGCCCGGAACAATCAATGGGAGCTGGTGGCACCGAGAAAAGGAAGGGACATCTCCCTATCTGGCTGAACAAAAGCCCAGAGTTTTCTGCGGAAAACCCAGGTCACTCAACTCGCAGTGCTGTACCTGGCCTGAGCACCTCAGCACCTCTGGGTTGCCCGTTCGCTCCCCGTTCTCTGCCTGTTTGCTGGCAATCTGGCTCAGCATCATCTTCTTGCTGGCTGCCGTGGGGACCAAACTCACACCTGCAAGGCCCTCACAGGCTAGGAGACTCGCCTAGATTGGGAGAAGAGAGGTCAGATGACTTGACAAGTTCAACTAATCTTGGTGATGTTCCCTCACCCACATAACTGGTCCCCTGCTCTGCACAAGACAACTTCTATTCTGAACAAAGGCTTTCCTCTTTCCCAACATCAACAAATGCTATCTTTACTACTCTTTAATTACAGCTATATAGCTTAAATTTTCCTGCCTCAGATAGTTTGTTTTTCTTATGCTTACTGATGGATCCTGACCGATCCTACTAGGAATCATTTACTCTAATGTACTTGTTTCTTGTTTGCTTTGAAAACTGATCTTTTATTTTGCTTAAAATAAAAGGGGACAAGCAAATGGCATAGTGGAATAGAGCTCTGGACCTGGAGTCAGAAGAGTCCAAATCTGGTCTTAGATGCTTCCTAGGCTGTATTGACTCTGGGTGAGCCATTTAACCTCTGTTTGTCTCGATTTTCTCATTTTTTAAATGGGTATAATAATAATAATAATAATGATAATAATAATAATAATAATAATAATAAGGCCCCAACTCCCAGGGTTGTTGTGAGGATCAAATGAGATAATTGTTAAAGTGCTTACCTAGTATAGTGCCTGGCACTGGCAAGAATTTTATTATTATTGTTGTTATCATAAAAGAAACTAAGGAGAATTTGAGACTGGGCATATAGACCCCTGAGAAATGACTTATTTGCAAATACTTTATATCTAGGTTGGTTTGGTTTCAGTTTAGATATGGGATTACCCTGAAGCTGAGTTTAACCCTATTCAGAGTAGTCTTGATAGATCTTGCTCAGTCCTTGAGTCATCTCCAGTCTCAAAGATGTGGCTGATAGGGCTAAAGTTCAGATTTCTGCTGAATTGGAAAGGGAAAGGATTGTGGAAGAAGAGAAAAATGGGATAAGAATTCTGCCCCAGGGAAGTTTTCCATATCAACTGTCAGAAAAAGACCTGGTCTCCCTGAGAACTGTCAGATCAGTAATAATTTAGAACTGCTTTATTCCAGACTATATTCAGGTTCACAAAGCACCTTCCTCACAATATTGTGAAGTTGACAGTGCAAAAGTACTTTTAGTCCCATCTGTCAGATGAAAACAGTGAGTTGGGGTGGGGGTGGGGGGTTAAGAGTGCAATCACTTTTCTCTGGTCTCCTCATCCCAAGTTCTGGGCTCTTTCTCTCTAACCCTAAGATGACAGATCTTGACTAAGTTACTTATATATATCTAAGACTTCAATGATGTGGTTAGACTAGACAATCTTCAAGGTCCCTACTAATGACTTTTGATTATATTCAATTTGAGCCTATCAGCAAGTATTTATTTTCTACTTTGAGATTATTATGAAGGGAATAAGCCCCATTTCCTATGTCAGGCCCTGGGCCAAGCAATTTATTTGATCTTCATCCTCACCACAATCCTGGGAAGTGGGGGCTATTATCACCCCCATTTTGAAGTTCAGCAAACTGAGGCAAACAGGTTAAGCAACTTGCCCAGGGTCACACAACTCATAGTCTGAGGTCACATGGAACTCATGTCTCCTGACTCCAAGCCCATCCACGGTGCCACTTCTGCTGATAGATCTATCCTAATATTGATCTGTTCACAGGGAATCATCACCTTTTGCTACCTTCATGTCTTCTCACAGTACCCAAGGCATTTCATCTGCTCTGCCCAGTCTACACTGCTAATGCCATTCTTCACTAGACAAAACTTCTATTTACTAAGCAAGAAATCGATTCCAACCCATCTTCCTCCCATTTCTGTATACATCAAGGAGTTGGGGAATCTCAGTGAGATACTCTCTATTGATGCATTTCAAATCTTCTCTAACTTAAGAGCTGCTATGGCCAAAAACATTAATAATTCCTCTGCAGCCTGGAAAAAGATAACAGACAGATAATCTATAATTTATCACTTAAAGCCTTTCCCAATGAGTAGAACCCACTAGAGTTTATAGTTAGCTCAACCTTTGAGAACAAAGAGTAACATCATATCCAAACCAAAACAAGATTCTGGAGAATGACAGACTATATATGTATCTATTTATTGTACATGTGCTTTTTTTTGGAAGACCACCTCATTTTCCCCATTAAACTGAGAGTCCTCCTATGCTAATAGAATTACAAGTGAGAATCTGAAGGCTGGCTTTATGAAAATTGTACTTGACTGAATATTGTTCATAAAGGTAGATATCCAGATATCACAACGTAATACCTTCATCATTCCCCAAATTAGGGGACTAAAAACCATATGGTTTCTCAGCTATAAAGGAGGGTTGAAGCAAGTGTCCTATTTTGTTTCCACTATAATCTCCAATATGGATTGGTTAAGTCCATGAAGCCAATAAAAACAGCTAGTAATTTACACAGCATTTTAAGGTTTGCAAAGTACCTTACAAATATTATTTTGTTTTATTCTCACAACCATCCTTGAGAGGTGGATACTATTATTATTTTTTCTTTTTTGGTTTTTGCAAGACAATGAGGTTAAGTGACTTGCCCAAGATCACATAGCAAGAATCAAGTATCTGAGACTGGATCTGTCGGGTCCTCCTGGCTCCAGGGAGAGCATTTTATCCACTGTGCCACTTAGCTGCCCTGGTAGATGCTATTATTATCACCCTCCCCCATTTCATAGAAATAGAAATCAATGGGGGAAGCTAGGTGGTAGAGTAGAGAGAGCACCAGCCCTGGAGTCAAGAAGACCTGAGTTCAAATCCAGCCTCAGACACTTAATTCTTACTTGAAGCAAGTCACTTAAACCCCACTGCCCCACAAAAACAAAAAGAAGAAATAAAGAACAAGTCAGACAGAGATCAAGTAATCTGCCTAGGATCACACAGCTAGTGTGAGTAGTTTTGAACTCACAATGTACTGTGCCACCTAAAATAAACGGCTAATTATTACACTGTAAATATGGAATGGACAAATAGTTTTTTTGAGGACTGAAAGCTGGGTGATCTCTCAAAGTTATCCTAGCAGAAGAAACTCAGTAAATGAGATATGATAGTGTGTTCTGAGGTAGCACGGAAGGGGGAAGGCACCTGGGTAGAAGTAGGTAAGGAAAACACTCAAGATATGAAGTTAAGCCCAGGACAAATTTCTCCCAAAAAGAGTGAAGAAAAGGAAGAAAAGGTTATGTAAGCCTTCCTACTTCTAGGTAGATATGCATATGATATTTTCTTCTTGTAAAGAGACCAAAGGCATAATAGAATGGTAATACAAGTGCTAACTCAGGGCCAACAACACTGTAGAGAAAAGACAAGCTCCTTGTAATGCTGAGGCTTTTGTTCTATCAGAGGGTTATTAGCAAAAGAGTCTCCACTTGAGTACCATGACAAAGTGGGCTTTCCTATGCTTTTTTTTTCTGACTCCAGGGCCAGTGCTCTATCCACTGTGCCATCTAGCTGCCCCTTTCCTATGCTTTCAACCAACAAATTAGTCAACATTTAATAGATGCCTATTCCGAAGGCACAAAGTGTAACAAGAATAAAACAGCTTCAAGGAGTGTATATTCTATTGAAGCAACACACCATGTGTGTGAAGTACATATGCAGGCAATCTATTACATGTATTATATGATATGTATATACAAAGATACATTGTGCATTGATAATTTAAAGAGATGAGGCATGAATCAAAAGAGCCTCCTTCAGAAGGGGGATATAAGCAAATGACTAGGGATTCAAAGAGATGAGGAAGTGCATTCCAGATATGGGAGGATGGTCATTTTGAAAGGACAAAGATGAAAAATGATTATGATGTGTGAGGGACAGCAAGGTCAGTTTGGCTGGAACACTGAATGCATGAAAAGGAGTGATGTAGAAAGGTCAGCTAGGATCAAGTTGTGAAGGGTTAAAAGGTCAACCAATGAATTAATATTTTATCTTAGAGGTAACAGAGAGGCACTGGAATTTACTGATCAAGGGATTGACAAAGTCAGCTGCAGAAGAAAAGTAATTTGGTAGCCATGTGGAGGCTGGATTGGAGCAGAATTTTCTTGGGGTAGTAAGATGACCAGAGGGCTACTGCCGAAGTCCAGGTGAGAGACAACAAGGATCTGAACTAATGTAGACTATGTGAATAGTGAAAAAGAGGTAGATGTGAGAGAGGTAGTAACATTAGAAAAGTCATGGAAATGCCTTGGGCAGGTAAGATGGTGAGGAAAGACGAAGGAAATCAGGAGGCAGAGTCAAGGCCAGGAACATTCCCCATATGGAGCAGACAGAGAAAAGGCATGAATTCAGACGTGGAGTATTGTTCAAAGACCATAAAGCAGGTCAGTACAACAAGACTGAAGAGAAAAAGAGAAGCAGAGTCAAAAAGCAACCAGTTAACAACCACTTAGTATGTGCAAGGATAGCATTGTGCCAAATGCTGGAAATCAAAAACAGACAGAGCCCAAACCTAAGCCCTCCTTTAAAGCTGGGAAAGGGGAGAAGGGGTCATATGACTAAGAGCTTTACAAGCAAAGAAAGATAAGAGGGAACTAGGAGAGTCAAGGTTTGTCCTTTGGGAAGACCACATTGGTGGCTCCCCTGGAGGAGGTGGACAATCTTGTCAGAGGGTCTGGTGACAGTGTTTCAAGTGTGACGGCCTGTGTTGGGTTGGTGGCTGATCAAGGGGAGAGAAGGAGATGTAGGTGGCCATATTGTGAAGGTAGAGAAGACAGAGATTTGACATCCTCTTGGATGTAGGCAATGGGTCATAGCCAGGAGTAGATGATGACAAGATGGTGGTGCCTTCGACAGTAATCAATAACACATTATTATAATAGAGAAATAATAGTAATGAAGATA